>NW_016172870.1:5488-12561 GCF_001687245.7 Rhagoletis zephyria
ATTTAGTTATGTTGAAATCTGTCCTGTGCCTTGCAACTTTGTGCAACTGGTTGAATGAAGTACGGTGCTCAGAAGACTGGCAGCTGGCATAGTTGCCGACAAGGCGAATCGCTCGTGCGCCTATTGTTGTGTGTGCGGTTGCGTGTTTGTGTGTGAATTGGAATGGAGAAAAGTGACAATTTAATTTAAAAGAGGTTAACAATTTGCAAACTTCGTCAACTATGTATGTGTAGCCGGCAAGCGCGCATGCATTGTACATAAATACACAATGTACATACAAACATAGCAGCAGTTATGGGAATGCTTGTGTGTGTGTGTGTGTGTCAGTATTTTTTGTGCAGCAAGTTACAAGTGCAATTAAAAAGCACTTTTCCTTTTCTGAACCAGCTGTGCGAAGCTGACCAAACAAATGCTCCACCACACTCACGCAGCCACACGCAGTGTATTTATGCTACATATTTCAGCACTTCAACATAATTAATTGCGTAAAAGGGAAACGCCTCATTGGAGTGCCTCTCTCGCCTACTTTCCGCAATCAACATTTACAAATTAACCATAAAACATCGCATTTCCTGCAAATGAGCCGATAACACGGTGCTACAAAAAAAAAAGTCATGAAATACACCCGAAACAAAACCGAGTGTAGATTGTAGGTATGGTCGAGTACAACATGGAAATAGGTACCGTATAGTTCCTTAACCCTCCATTTTGTGTATGCCAAAAGCCCGTTATTTTCGTAGTTGATGCACTTATCTATTAATAGCTCGACTATTTTCCATCCGATTTTAAAAATCGAATAAGTTTTGAAGGGAGGATTATTAGACCTTTAAAACGATGTATATATAATAATAGCCCTGCAAAAATTTGAGGATCAGGTGGTCCACTGGGACGTAGTTTTAAAGGCCCAGGTTGCGTACTAGTAACTTGTTATGCTGACCTGGACCACTTCAAACGTAAAAAACTGATATATGTGTTGAACACCACCTCTTAATTTTAAATATTAAATAGATTTTGCTATTTAAATTTAAAAATCACCTTGAAAAATTATCAAATATTCAGTTTATACAAAATCTTATGAAATTCAGTGCATGGTCCAAAAGGAGTAGTTGTCTTGGTGGTCCCATGTTAATGCGTTGGACCAGAGGTGGTCAGGTTCAATGACATCGCAATGTTAATGCAACCGTATTTTCTCCATATGTTTTGACCGTTTTGGTTGCTAGTGTTGGTTACAATGTAGCGTGGTCCTATACTAGTGTTTAACCTAGTGCCACATTGTTCAGGGTTGTTAGACTTAGCTTGTTGGGAGTTTTCATCGGTTAAATTTTAATGAGCCCCTATTTTTCTTCATTTTTGAACTTTGATCATCGCTAATTTCAAAAATGTCTATGCAACTTTCCAAATATGTGGCATTTATCTAAAATAACATTTACTTGTGAATAAATTGATACCACATCCAATGCAATTGCATAAAAATTGTCGGCAGATTTTTTGAGCAGTGTGGTTAAGGGGATCATCAATATTTACATACTCAAAATTGTTATATAAATATGCGTATCTCAAAAACTACTTGACCGATCTCGACCAAATTTGATAAACACATTGAGCTTTGTCTCCTTAAGCACCGCGAGACGCATCGCCTATCGCCTATACCGCTTTAAAAAATGTTGATTGAGGCAAATAAATAAAGTTTCTTTTTTAGTATAATGCCAAAAACTTCGTTCAAACAGAATAAATCGTATTCGGATTTCACTTAAAGTGTGCCACTGAGAAAGTGCTATTTTCCCTGCAAGGCCTACAGACAAGCAGATACATGCAGAAAGGCATGATCATGCAAACGTGCCCTGTGAGAAAAGTAGTAATGCATTACATGTGTGATAAATATTGTAATGCTTTTCTTACAGGTTTAAGATTCTATTACTGATTAATATGTAATCAACAGTCTAATGTATGAAACAAGTTCCAAAAAAATGTATGTTAAGTCGCATACATTCCTCAATTACTAGGTAAGGCTTTTCATAGGACATCGTCATAAGGAAAAAAAAATGCATTTTCGAATCTGAAAACGGGTTTTTACTGATAATTTTTTCGATTAACATACATTACATTTTCCCACTGGGTATACATATACATTTGTGCTGAGCATCAACAATGCCGGTTGCGTGCCTAGAGGCCGCATAACATTGTTTTTAAGTGTAATGAATTAATTACATTTAATCAACGCAATTAACGATGCACTTCTGCTGTGTTGTGTGCTTGTATGTATGTATGTACTTGTATGCCCGTGTAAACCTGATTAATCCATACATTCGTATGTACATACATATGTATGCATGTATATCAGCATGAGCTTCCGACTTCGCCAAAAGTCAGCATTATTTATGACATTTCGCATTTAATTGCAATTGAGTGTAAAATAGCACTCGAACACATATGTATGTACATACTTATATAGTATATTCATACATATGTACAGTCAGTATCAATTGTTAGTGTACACATTTTTCTAATGTAATGCTGACTGCACACGAGGCAACCGTTGAGACAACCAAGGCATGTTGCTTCGACCGTTGCCTTGTCTGTAGGAATGTTGTTCATAGAAATTCGTGTTGCGCAACCGTTGCCAGAAAATTAAAATATTTTGATAATTTGTATTGGTTGCCGTGTCGGTTGCCTCATGTGTATCGTTGTGTATTGAATTTATTGACTTAGTTCATTGAAAACAAGTGAGCTGAAAAGGTGTTTTGGTAGAAAACAAATTTTCTTCCGCATGTTCATTTCATAACAGGGCAAATACTAACGGTTGCCACGTGTGCATTAAACAAGAACATCAGGTTGCCTCAACGCTTTGCTTCAACGGTTGCCACGTGTGTAGTCAGCATAATATTCACAATTATTTTCATGAAATATTTTTTTCATTAATTACACGGATTTACATATTGAACCACACCTTTATATCCCTATGTTATTAGGCTCCATCACGTCAAGTTCGAGGTCATTTGAAGGTCTTCTGAATTCGACCTTGCAATGCCACCGGCATGACTTCTATGTAGATGACCTTAAGGAATCAAGGGACCCTCATATTCGGATTCAGCGATATAAAAAAGAAAATATTAAATAATTTTTTTGTCCCATTTGACCCTCAAATGACCTCGAACATGAATTTTCAACTTTATCAATTGGATTTTTCTCTACTTGACTTTCAAATTACCTCGAACCTGACGTCATGGGGGCTAATAGACTTCGGATTCGCATCCAGCGCGTCGAATAACATAGGAATATAAAGGTTTGATCCAATATGCAGAAACTTTTGTTTTTTTTTGTAAACCTGTGTTATTTATAAAAAATATGGTTTATTCAATAACATAAACCTTACAAATCAAAGTTTCACACTTTATATAAAGTTCACAAAGATTACAAAAAAAAATTGCGTCAAAATTTTAAAATTTTTATTCAAAATTTCTAGTATGCAGTTATGTAGTCCGTTCAATTTTAGTAAAATAAAGTGCAAGTTTCAAGTCGCTTAAAATTACCGTTAGGTTTTATAATTTTCATGATCAGAATCTATTTTTATATGAAAGAAAATGCGCAACACCCTCCGCAAAAAAAAAACGAACGGTAATTTTAAGCGACTTGAAACTTAGGCTTTCTTTTACTAAAATTACAACTTGCATACTCGAAAATTTTCCAGAAATTCTGAATAAAAAGTGTAAAATTTTGATGAATATTTGAACATTGGAATTTTTGTGAACTTTGATATATAAGGTTTATATTATAGAAACAAATTTGTCATGAAAATAATTGTGATTATTATATTAGAACAAGGTGTACACTAACTTTTGACACTGTCTGTATGTAACAGTATTACTTTATTTCACCAAAAAATATCTAAATATTTTAAATAATATAAGTAAATTAAAAAAGGCTTTAACTCTAGACTTTGGTTCAACATAAATATTTTTAAGTAATTATTAAAATGTTTACATATTTACTATAAACAAGGCTCACATCCCACATAAGCTTCGTGGTAAAAACTTAAGTTTATTTTTTTTTCGACATACCTTGCACGCTACAAAAATCAACAATGAACAACAACAAACATTCAATTAAAATTCAACAGCCAGTTGAATGCAACGCTGCAACCTCTGTCATGCTTCGATGGAAATCTTTTGAAAATTCTTCCAACCGAGTTAATTGTTTTTGGTAAATTGGTAACTGGGCAACAACAGCAGCAACAACAACAACTCCCAGGGGAATTGCATGCAACGCAACAAATGGACTTTTTATCAATTAGCATAAATGGTTTGCACCGCTGGAGTCCGCAGTTTGAGAATCACATCTGGAAGCATTTGGGTGAGTAGGCAAGCTAGTCTATGTCTATTTACATATTTACATGCATATGCGTAAGTGCATATCTTTGTAAATATGNTAGCTAGTCTATTTACAATATTTACATGCATATGCGTAAGTGCATATCTTTGTAAATATGTACATACATACTTATATTGTTACCTTAATATAGAAAGACCCTCAAGTATTCTCTTTTCCAACTTATATAATTAAAAAAAAACAAAATCAACTGACCACTATTGGCTTCTGTTTTTAATAAAATCCATTCTTCTTAAGAGATTTTCTTTTTGCTTTGTATTATTCATGTTTTTTCAATATGAAACAATCAATATGTATAGCCACGAGCAGAATGACAAAATGTATAACGAATACGAGAGAATGGGGCTATGTGCTGGTAATTGCTGAAAACTCGTTTGAGGCTTTTCAAAATCTAATAAACTATTTACATAAAAAATGTATTTAAATTAAGTTTTCCAATGGGCGGATTCCATAAGTATTGCTTAAAATATGTATTTATTAGATGCCAAATTGTACATAAAACGCTTTGCTTTGTATGGATGATCAAAAAATTAGCTCCACTTTTGCAATCAGATACATATGTATGTATATATGTACATATGTATATTGTCTGTTATTATTATCGTTTTTTTCTATTGTTAAATTCAATTCAATTCAAAGCAGACAAAAATATATATGTATGTGTGAACATTAGAGTGGTCCAAAAATGTACGTGAAAAAATAAGGTCGGATTTTTAATGCCCCCCATCTTTTTATTTGGAAATAAAAAACAATTTCCATGTATTTTATATGGGGAAAAAACAACTTTTCGTAGAAATAATGTAGAATTCTTGAAAATCACTATTTTTCACAATTGTTTCTTTAACCATTTTTTCATGGCAGCTATATTTTATAGGTCCACCAAAACCCTCAGAAAATGCAATGGGAGGACGAATAAAAAATCTTGAGTATTAAAAAGTGGTTAAAGAAACAATTGGGTATTATTATTGTGAATCTCCTGAAGAAAACCACAGATTTTCGATCGAAAAATATTGATTTTCAAGAATTTTGTACCCCCCTATAAAAAACATGGAAAACTTTGAGCACTGCCTAAATATCTTTCGATTTCAAAATATTTGGGTTTATTTTTTTCGGTATATGTAGAACAATCCGAGGGGGTGGCGGCATTAAAATTCCGACTTTACTGTTTTTGGAACACTCTAATGTACATATTTTATATAAATGAACTTGCACTTGTTTATTCCATTTTTTTCTACGGAAAGAGATTATTACTGGCCATACGAGTATCTATTATTTGTCATTTGAATCCATTATAATTGTTTAAATAAAAATAAAATGGTAAAGTTTTAGATGAAATCTCTCTACTTCTTTCTGAATATGTACTCTGCATCCTTTCTTTCGTAGAGCTTTTTTGTTTAGGAGTATGTGTGTATGTAAACTATTGCAGACTTTTTTTTCAGAAAATTAAAATTGTGGCCATGCTTTCGGAAATATTAGGGCAGCAAATGGGAACTTTCAAAAATTTCATTTAAATTAAAAAGTAAGCTCTTTTTATGTACATATATGTATGAGTTCTTTCCGTACAACTTGCTACGCATCCGAATTTTAAATATGATTCGGTCAACTTTTTTTGATAAAAATATATTTAGTTGAAGTAATTAAACTATTTTGAAGGTGTGCGATCAAGAAGTAAAGCCATTCATAAAGAGTACTTCTCAAATGTTTTCAAATGTATGTACATATTTTTTGGCTTAAAATGCTGCTTTAATTATACATAATTCCTTGTGCAGTGCTTTTTAGCAATTTTTAATTTTTTTTTTATAATTCGTAATACCAAAACAACTTTCAAAGTACGAGTACATACTAGTTGCATAGAACATAAAGAAACTAAAGTTTGCCAACATCTCAACCCCCAGCGTAGTGCAGTCACCATTCAAATTTAAAAAAGGAATCCGAAAAATTTCAAATTGGGTTCTTTTTGGCTCATATATTCGCAGGAATCTACTACAAAGTTTCCTCGTTTCGTTCGCCCCTTTCCCAAGCTTGTGCACATTGGGCTTCATGCATAGAAATGAGCTTAAGCTCAGACTCAATATTTGCACTGAAACAGTAAACTCAAGCTCAATAATTTGTACTGAAAATCGAGTCGGAGCTGAAGCTGGCGTTTTATGCATGCATTGCATTGCCTTACTTGTTAGCCTATTTCGTGATTAAATTTAACTTAGTTTGTTGGTTTGTTGGTGTTTTTACAATTCTTTCTTTCAGTGTTTATTTCTAAAATTAACAAATTTTGTATAATCATACCTCAGAATTCATTTAGTGAACCCCAGTAAATTTTCTAATTTTTCACGTTATAAAATATATATATACTTACATATGTATGTATGTATGCATGTATGTAATATGTACATTATGTTTAGTTTTCAAATGAATACTTGCACTGTAGCGCAGGGGTTTATTAATTAAAAATCAATTTAGCTGGCGCGTAAAGCGCAAATAACCAGCACATATATTGTAAATATTTGCCCGTATGCATGTACATACATATGTATGTATGTATGTATGTGTTGGCTGCTCTTTATTGAATGGTGCATATACTGCATCCCGTTTACATTCCATTTATCAAAATTTTTCAATTCATGTACTTTTAATTAAATAAATCACTCGCAGGCGTACAAAGTTTTATATGAAAACTAAACATGGGTGAT
>NW_016172871.1:0-12561 GCF_001687245.7 Rhagoletis zephyria
CGTCAAAATCCGTTCAGTAGTTTTCGAGATTATCGTGTACAAAGAATCTCGACTTTCCTTTAAACTATGTATAGATAACCAAATAACTGAATTCCGAAAAATAACACTGATGCACAAAAATTACGAGAACGAAAATGACACTGAAGATGGCAAAACGCCGAAACCGGTTTGTCTCCAAACCAAATTTGACAAGGAATGACGGAAATTCGTTCCAAAGTACATCACACAAAAATTACCTTTATAAAAGTTAAATGAAATTGAAAAGGGTAATTTTGTATCTAAAACTAACCTGTAGCTAATCCACATTATTAAAATAATTCAGTCACCCTCAGTGTAGGGACGTTCCGATACCATCAAAGTATCGATACCTACTTAAATGAGTTTACTCAAATCGCTATTTCGGTACCACATATATGAGTAAAGCGAATGTATCGATACCTACTTATATCGATAATTTTTCATGCAACAAAGCGAAGATAAGTTTTCAGATTTTATCTGTGGCATACCTTTTGCGACGACACTTGAGTGGAAGATCGAAACCAGTTCGAAAACGCCCTTTCTCAGAAAACTTTTCAACTAACAACTAATCTGAATTTGATTAAAAAACGACCTATCTCAGAAAACTTTTCAAGAACACCCTGATTCAGAATTCGNTTTCAAAAGCGCCCTAATCAGAATTTGATTAAAAAACGACCTATCTCAGAAAACTTTTCTAGAACACCCTGATTCAGAATTCGTTTCAAAAACGCCTATCTCGGCTGCCGATCCAAAAACGGCCTACCTCAAATATTTTCAATATACTTTCAGTTGAGGTAAGGGCGTTTTTGAATCAAATTCTGAAACACGGCGTTCTTGAAAAGTTTTCTGAGATAAGTCGTTTTTTAATCCAAATCTGAAATAGGGCGCCTTTTAACAAGTTTTCTGAGAAAGGGCGTTTTCGAACTGGCTGCCGAGATAGGTTTGATCTTCCACTCAGGTGTAGGAAAAGGTATGTCACAGATAAAGTCTGAAAATTTACCTTCGCTAGGGCGTTTTCGACCTGGCTGCCGAAATAGCTCGATCTTCTTGTAAAAATATATCCACACTTTAGATTTTGGCGGTGCCATTGTTTAAAGTAAAGTTTCTTCCATAGAAAAATATGGCCGACCATATGGCTCTTGCTCAAATCTATTCGATACAACTACTTTTCTTTCGATACCAATTAGGTATCGAAACAACGATTCGAGTAAAAAAAGTAGTTGGTATCGAAACAAAAGTATCGAGTACATACTCGTATCAGTGTTTTGCAACAGCATTTAACCTTTAATTAGGCGCATTGGGTGAAGGCCATTTCAATTTGAACAAAAAAATGCCTTGGAGGGGTTGGAGCGTGCTCGCGCTTTTTCTAGCTTCCTAACTCGAATATGGTCAACAAAGTCAAAAAATGTAAGGAAGCATTAGGAAAGCAATTTGCTTTCATTCGTCCTCGAATGCTTCCTATGAAGTCTAAGAGTGCCGTTGTGCAACTGTTATTTGGCCTGAAGCCAGACTAAGCTGTCAGAAATTTGCTATCTTGCAATACGGAATAATAGTTAAAGTTAAGAAAGACAGTCTGAACTCATTTGTTTTCTTATTAACAGGGATCACCCTAGCAGCTTTCAAGTACTTTGGAACTTGTGACTGGAACTGTCTTTCGTCAGAATTGAGTTGGCCAAGTGAATGTGTGTGTAAAGGTACTAAAAATTGTTGTGACAAAGAAACGTTTTCGGCTGTGTTTCTGAAATTTTTCTAATAAAATTTTTCATTGAAAACAGAGAGATGACTTTTCGTAGTTACCGAAAACCCAATAAAAAATAAATTTTAGATTCAGTAAATATTTTAATATTTATAAATTTTAACAAAAAAAATTTATTTCATTTATTTTGGAACGATTTTCCATCATCACTTGTTCGTTCTCAAACCAATGAAGAATGATACTACAGATGGCGCAACACTGAAACCGGTTTGTCTCCAAATCAAATTTGACAAGCGATAACGGAAATTCGTTTCACAATACATCATACTCCTACCCGGCCGGAAGCACCAACAAACAAAATGAAAGCATTTAATATAATTTTAATCTGTTTAAAAGCATTATTTTGGTTTTCGGGATACGAAAAATTTTAAAAATTTTAAACGTTTTCTGTACTTTTCCGGCTGCGAGAAAGGAATCATAGTTAGTACGCATATAGTAGTATTATGTATAACTTCTTATCGTTAATATAGTAATGAAAGGGCGTAACTCAAATGGTCGCTGAAATACAAAAGCCGTAACTGAGTAAATAAAAAATCGAAAATTCACTTTTTGATTGATTGTGATGCATTTCATCGAATTATAAGTCCACACATCGTTTTTTGGAATAAAAAATTTTAGTTAGTTGTGGCTTCTTTGCATATTAGCGACGAAGTGAGTTACGCCCTTTGCATACTATACAAACGATTTGTGTGTATGTACACAATCTGGGATTTAATGCTTATGAGTTCATCAATCGTAAATATTGAAAACAATTAGCAGTCTAAAACGTATGGCACATAAAGCAAAAATCTGTAGTAATATTCAATTGGAAATTCGACAACTTTAACAAACTTGCGTTATGGCGGCACTCATACAATTTATGCCAGCTACCCATTGCGTATGAGTAATCGTTCAAATATAAAAGCCAAGATTTAATAACTGCTATGTACCGTGCATCCCTCATCTTTTATCGTACACCAATTACACCGGTATACCTATGTGGTATGAATTCTGTGACATTTTTCCCTTATTTGATATGTGCGCTTAATTTAAAATTTTCATTTATTCTCATACATATGGACTTGTGCTTATAAGAGCTTTTATGCATTCAAACCTACATGTGAATGTATTCATAAGCACTTGACTTGTTCAATAATAAACTTTTGTACGTAAAAGTAAACTTTTTTATTGCCACGTGCGGTAAGCAAATTTTACTATAAATAAGTTGAGTGAATGTCTCTATGAGTATGAGCAATAACTTTTCTCATTGTTCGCTCTGGAAATTGTTGAATATAAAAGAGAGTTAGTTATGAATTAGAGTGGAGTTGGAGCAAATGCTTACACTCAGAAAAAAATCAGTAAAATATGTATATTTCTCTCAACACATGATTATGATTAACTATAACTAAATAATCCAACTGTAATCAAATCATCTGTTGAGAGAAACATATTATGTTGACGTAACTTAACTCTTTTTTTAGTGTAGTTGTAACGCACGATTATAAGGGTGGGTTTAAATTTAATTTTTGTGAGCTCTTTACCTCATAAAACTCTTTTATTATATTTCATAACGGTCGAGCTGGATGCGATTTTTTTTCCAGTTTCCCAAAACATAAAAAAGCCACATTTATCCTCTCGTTATAGCGTTGACATTGCTGCGCGATGCAAATGCCAGAATTGGGATACTTTTCCTAAAATTTTGGTTGGTTTGTTTCGAAGCCCCTACGGAGAATCTTACATTTTCGGTCTGTTTTCACAAAGTTCCATAGTAGAACTCGTTTTCTTAATCCCCTGCATTTGGCTCCGTAAATTATGGCCGCGATCTAAAAATTTGAAAATAGGACCCCCTGATTTTGGAAATACCCTCCTTTTTCGAGCAGCCCTATAGTTTTTATAAATATTACAACTCTCACTAAGTAGAATTCTCCTTTCAGCATAGGCGGCCTTCGGCGGGACTCTCACTAAAAGCTGGTTTTCATTAGGTCGAAATCACTGACATCAAAAACTGCATTCATCTGACAGCTGTTCATTTGGTGTCAAATGCGGTTTCATTTCATTTTAAAAACTGACCAAATGTCGATACCGTAGTGCTTGTCGAAGACTGTCGTCAAATTTCGATGTCAAATAATTGACATTCCGCTTTCCTTACTTATGACAAATGTGAAGTTAAATTTTTACAAAACAGTATAGAATACCGACCTTTTAGCTATAGACAAACCAAAACTGTAACTGAATTTATACTTCAACCTTACCAAAATTATGTAGCGCAAGTAAAAAGTTAAGAAGATTTACGAGATTAATTTAAATTTTTCGATATTTTGAAATATTAATATCTTATGAACTACATAACCGATTAAACAACTGATAATGTCAAAATGAAGATGATTTGTTTATCTTTCAGTTTGTGTATACAATTTTTATGATTTTTTATACTTTTAAGTCAAAAATACTAGAAAACAAAAAAATTTATTTTTTCATAAAATTAACTTTTTTGAAGAAAATTGCATAATTGACGCTACAGAAATTTATATTTAGAAATTACAAGTTATTACCTTATATATAAAGTTTTTTCATAAGGAAAAATTTAGTGAAAGTCGTGGTAAAATTCGAAATTGTATACATATATTTTTTTTAATGGCGTTTTCCTAAAATTTTGTTTTAAAAATGGTTATAGTAAATAAGTCGTAAAAGGGGTATTGAAATTATCTTTTTATTGGCATCAATACTTCTTTAATCGGTCAAGTAGTTTCGAAAATAGTAAACATATAAGAAATAGGAAAGCTACAGCTTAACCTGTTATATTTTCTTATTTTTTTACTTGCCCCAAATAATTGCAGTATGGATGAAATCAGCGTGAAAAGTTCTATCGATCTGCATTTTTACTTTTTTTTTTGTGTAGCTAAATGGTCGATATTGTAGCTAGAATCAGCTGTTTGCATAGCGAACGAAATCAAAATTTCCAACATGTTGGCAAATATATTTTTTGGTTGTCAAATGCTGCCACATCAGTGGTGAGTATTACACTACTCTAACTTGTTTAGATATACATAATTCATATTTGTGTTGGGTATGTTAATGAATGGCTAGAAGTCCGTAACTTAAACCTTATTAGTCCTTAGGATCAAAATTGATAAGGGATATTTTTAATCCAATTTTCTCACTTGCCTTGGGTCCGATCAATCCATTTTTTTATTTAACTAAATTTTGTCCATACATTTTTTTTTTATCCAAAAAACCCATAATTTCGCAGGATCAAAAATAACCTAAGGACATATTTTATTTGTAATTTAAGGGACTAATGAGAGTTAAATAAAATGTCATGTTAACCGAGTATGATATAGTGCATATAAACAGCAATGGCTTTAGGATTAAAATCAAGCACACCATAGCTATTTTCAAACTATTATTCAAAATTATAAGCTTTCATAAAAAAAAAACAAAGAACACTGCTTTAAAAATCGAAAATTTTTATGAAAATGTCACTTTATAGAGCTCTTTAAATCTATTTTATTTTTTATGAATAAGGCCATATTTAAGTGTATGTATACGTCCTATATGCTTAAGAATAAAATTGTATAAGCAATTCAAAAACGATACCTGACTAGCTAACCGCATGGCACACACGGCGGTCAACTGCGGATTCCCCCGCCTACACATATGTACATAATTAAGAAACCGTCGCTGTTCTCGTTTTCCAGCACCATACTACCCTACTGACTGTTGGCTGGCAATTCACTGATTTGTTTGTTAATTTACCCATTTCTTCGCTGACATGCCAAGCGGTTGGGAGCAGCCGTTTTTGCGGTGGTGATGTGGCAACTCTGCGATTGCATTCTGCCTATTAGTACTGCGCGAAAACGCTAGTGAATGATAAGCAAAAGCACATTGCACTGCCACCAAATTGGTTTGGTCAGCAGTTGATTCTTATGCACATGTGAAAATGGATATAAGCAAGTGCTTATACATACATACATATACAAAAATGTGTCCATGGGTTGTGGATGTGTGCGTACGTGTGTGCTTGCATATTGCGCTGAGGCTTGATGGCCATTTTCCCAATTAGTATTGCAGTTTGTTGTCGTTGCTGTCGTTGACCACAAAGTGGCAGAAGATTGCACGATTCGAACTGTGGCGCAGACAAATGAACTGAGCGGACGCGTCCGTCCGGACTTGGCATATACTCGCTCTGTTGCAATGAGTTGGTAGTACTAAGTCACTAGGGTCGCGCGGTGCCATGAAGTCATATNTAAGAATAAAATTGTATAAGCAATTCAAAAACGATACCTGACTAGCTAACCGCATGGCACACACGGCGGTCAACTGCGGATTCCCCCGCCTACACATATGTACATAATTAAGAAACCGTCGCTGTTCTCGTTTTCCAGCACCATACTACCCTACTGACTGTTGGCTGGCAATTCACTGATTTGTTTGTTAATTTACCCATTTCTTCGCTGACATGCCAAGCGGTTGGGAGCAGCCGTTTTTGCGGTGGTGATGTGGCAACTCTGCGATTGCATTCTGCCTATTAGTACTGCGCGAAAACGCTAGTGAATGATAAGCAAAAGCATATTGCACTGCCACCAAATTGGTTTGGTCAGCAGTTGATTCTTATGCACATGTGAAAATGGATATAAGCAAGTGCTTATACATACATACATATACAAAAATGTGTACATGGGTTGTGGATGTGTGCGTACGTGTGTGCTTGCATATTGCGCTGAGGCTTGATGGCCATTTTCCCAATTAGTATTGCAGTTTGTTGTCGTTGCTGTCGTTGACCACAAAGTGGCAGAAGATTGCACGATTCGAACTGTGGCGCAGACAAATGAACTGAGCGGACGCGTCCGTCCGGACTTGGCGTATACTCGCTCTGTTGCAATGAGTTGGTAGTACTAAGTCACTAGGGTCGCGCGGTGCCATGAAGTCATAACAACAAACCGGCAGCCAAGTAATCACCCAACTGACCGATCGACCGCAATTCGTGTATTTGTGACGAGAATTCAATTGCAGTCTGATTGGAAAAAAAAATAATAATTATGTTCTTTTGTTCATTGGTTGTGAGTATGCGACCAGATGAATTTGTAAACAAGTATTGTGATTTCTGCTAAGTATATACAGACATATATACGTAAATGCAAGCATAAATGTTTATTAGTATAAACGACAAGTGTTGCATACTAATACGTGTTTGGACACTTGGTTTCGTATATTTTTGAACAAATTTATTTTGCTTCTAATAAGTATCTATTCTAAGAGCTTCGTTAGTAAATATTTGAGAGTGGTTAAAGTCTTTACACACTTTTAAATCCTAAACCAAGTTAATTTATTTTTCAAAATTCTTCAGCCTTTTCTTCATTATTTTAAATTTCCAAAAATAAAATATACTGTTATACTTGTACAATGAAAGCGCAACCTGCATATTCAAAAAAAAAGTTATTTCTATCTTCCCCTTTTATATACGTACAAAGAATTTTCTAAGTTAGTTAACATTGTAAAGTGTCTAACCGACACTTTTGACTTTTGATCGCATTCCTGTTACTTAATTCTTCGATTGGAGAAGCAAAGTTAGATAATTGCGATATGAAGGAAAATTTTGGAGTCGGACAAAACGATTTAAAAAGGTTTTAGTTTGAAAATATTTCGAAGAAGGTTGCCACCTAATTGAAAAGCCGAATTTAATTAAATTGCACACAAGTCATATGAAATATTAAAATATGGGTGTCCAATGAAAGAGTGATAAGAAGTCTTTAGTTTAAACATTTAGAATATTTCCAAGGTATTTGAAGATGTCTGCCACCGGCTTAAAAAGCAAAATTCAAATTATATAAGTTAAATCAACTATTAAAAGATGTGTATCGAAATTATGGTACCTATTTGAAAAATCAACTTCAAATTATTTCATAAATTAACTTAAATTTCTATACCAATGTCAGACAAAAGAGATTTTAGAAGATTTAAATTCAATTTCGGCTTTTTAACGCCAAGCGGGTTCACAAGTAATATAGTAATGCGGGTAATAGAAGAATTTTCGCACACAATTTTTTCGGATATTTTAATAACAAATTAAAAAAAAAAGAAACTTTATATAAAATCCTATAACACACAAAAATATTATAAAGCATTTGAAGATATACAATTTTCAAAATTATTTTATTGAAAAATTTTTATTAATTAGTTTTTTTATTTGGTATAAATTACTGTACAATTTAACAAACCTAGCTATATTACCTAAAATTCGTTGAAAATCATACAAAAAAAATATTGTAAATTTTTTTGGATATCTACAGCAATTGCTTCTCACTTACTATGAACAACAAAAGTTACCATACATAAGTAAATATTTGGCGTTCAAGAACTGGCCGACACCCTCAAGTAGACATCTAAAGATGAACCACTTCAAGGCAGATACTAAGACAAGACAGCATGATGGAAGCGAAATTAACAAAAACACAGCAGCAGCATTAAAGCGGACACCAATTACAATATCAACATCAGCAACAATTGCTTGTGGCAACCAAATGAACGAAGGCCAACAAAACAATGCAACAACACTCAAGTGTTTATTTTTTGTTACGTGGCAAGCGGACACAGTGTTGCCATACATGCGCTTCTCCTACCAAAACGGGTAAGGTCCGAGCCTGTCTGTAACGCATCTAAAAGACACACTGCCGAGCTACTTAGGATTTAGGAAGAATATCAGATTGCGGCCCACTAGGGGATATCAAAGGAAATAAGACAACCAAAGAGATCCATAACTCCTTCCAAGAGGAACTCTGAAAAACTCCTTAACTTAGCCGGGAGGGGAGGGTCTTAGAACTTTTGCTGGTTGTCTGACAGGACACTGCAAGTTAAGGTACCATTTGAATTGGGATGATGGAGGAAACCCCATGTATCACCAACAGCAGACTGACACACCATGGGGAACAATTGTCTGCTCCATCCAAAATTTGTAACAAGACAGCTTCCAAAGTGCCTAACTTCTTAAATATGCTCAGGTTGGAGTGATTACAATTAGGGTATGACACAAAAGATCTTCTTAGGTCAAACAAATTTTTGGTAAGCTTTGGTAGGTTTTGGTAGGACATTTTGGTAGGTAGTAAAATGTTTGTCCGTGGCAACACTGAGCGGACCCCAAGCAAATCAACGCCACCGCTTCTTGCACAGTGCACAAAACATAATTGAGATAGCAGCACAGCAACTCTTTTTGCAAGTAAGTAGAAGTGCGTGAAAAAGGCCACGCAATAAAAAAAAAAAATAATCCAAAAGAACGTTGAAGAATGCGCACTGCTTGGCGCGTTACGAATGCCGTCTATGCTAATACTTTGAAGTTGAAGTCGGCAGAATTTTGATTTTAACTACCTTTAATGAACTCTTTAACCTCTTTCGGCAACACAAGGTAAGAGACAACAACACCAGCAAGCTGTCTACAGAATTGCAGGTGGAGTTGCAAGCTAGCAACGTGTACAAACGTGCGTCAGCAAAGAAATAGCGGATGGACAGCAGTCGGTAAAAAACCGGTAAAAACAATGCTTCTATATACGTGACTTCCTATTGTCTCTTAGCTGGTGGTGGTGTTGCCACTGGTGGTTGAGTTGCACGAAAAGTGAATAAGAATGAAGTTATTGTTTGCAAAAAGTTCTTATTATTGTTATTGTTAGGAGTTCCGAGTGGTTTTATGGACACAAACCAAAAACAGCGGCAAAGTAAAATGCGAACAACAGAAAAATTCTGCTGACTCAATTAAGTTTGCGTGCAAGTGTAAACTTATACATACTATATGTATGTACAGGGTGGGCCAAATAAGACCAACCATTATTAAGTAAACACAAATAACTTTTTTACTTTTTCATACATATACAAAAATGTATTTTTCTTATTGCAGATTGAAACTAAAGTGTTGGAAACTCATTATGGATACTTACAGTAACGGGCATAGCCAGGTAGGGGCAGGGGGTGCTCGAGCCCCTGCCCCCCCCTAACTTTTAAATTTTCCTTATATATATATAAAATAGTACCCTGAAATACCAGCTTAATAGGGTCGAGCCCCCCCCCCCCCCCCTAAATTTTATTCTGGCTACGCCGATGCTTACAGTACACAACAACTTATTGAAATTGTAGAATTTTTATATTTTCAACGATGAATTGTTATGACGCGGTGACATTATCGCCAATATTTTAATTCAAATTCAGCTCAGCCACCATTCACGATTAAGAGTATTCTTACTGAATTCAGCGTGAAAGCTGTGCGGCAGAGTGTTCCAAATAAGTCGTCTGTCTCAACTCGTCGTCAGTTTTTTATCTGGTTCTTAAGATGCACCCATATAAAATGTGAAATTTTAGGCGAACGTTTGATTTCAAAAATTTACGGTTTTCCCTTTACCACCTCGTTCACTATATTTAACTGGCTCGACTTCTTTATATGGACATATTTAAAAGACAAAGTGTATGTTAATAAACCAGAGACTATTAAACAGCTGACGCAGAATAGTCGTGACGTAAAAAAGGTATGCGTGTTCTCATTTGGCCCACCCTATAAATATGATATGAAATATACATATCCCAACTAACACAAGAACAAAAATTTTCAAACGTTTGAGATAATCTTATTTCCCAGTTTGATTTTCACCATTGTCTAAACATTTTCTCAAAAATTGTTTATCTACTTGAGAACGGTTTGAGACAGTTTTTTGTGGCATTTAGTTCCTTTCCAACAATGCAAAGATATCGAAGTCTATCGGTAGCCTGCTACATCAGTCGCAAAATGGATCCTGGACCACGCGGTCGCTGTTATTCTCAATTTGTCTGGCGGAAAATCGCTTCTCGTTCGAGTGAATAGAAATGCATTCATTTTGTTTGATTTGTATGAAAATGTTTGATATTATTATTTTGTGACTGATCGTTTGTGACTGATGATTAGCCGACATAAGCTACTAACTGACCATTGAAACTTAAAACCGAAAGAAAGAAATTAAAACCTTATTAAAATTAAATAGATAATATTTTTATCTAAAAAAAAAAACCTATTTGTGTGTATGTATAATGAAAGGGCTTATGCTCTATTGAAAATGCAAAAATTAGAGAATATATATGTTTTTCTATAAAAACAGTACGTTTCTTTTGCATGCAACTTGTCAACGGTATACAAATACATATGGCAATGAGAGTAATTGGTTTTCCTTTCATTCAGCTCCTCTCGCGTTTGAGAAAAAGTTGATTATTGAATATTTCTCTATTTGAAAATAACGGGAAATTCTATATTAAAAATGGGCCTTTTAATCTGAGAAGGATATCAACGATTATTTGAGATGCATTCGAGAAGTAACGTTTAAGATTTAAGAAAAGTACTGCTTCTCAAATGCATCACAAATTGTGATTTAACAAAACTGTTTATTGGGATACTCCCATTTAAATTTGTATCTATGTATATAGGTGGTAAACAACAAACAATTATTTTCCATTTACGCGCACCTTTTGCTGCTACTCACTGCTCAGTTGTTATTGTTGTACGCCTCCATTGCTGCATCGCATTTGAAGTGTTTAATTTCGTTGATTTCCGATTTTGTGCATTGACCCGCTGACCTTTTTTCGCTTTACTTGCCCGTTTGTGGCGGTCGAAATGTCAATTAATTTGAATTAGCGAAATTTTCAGTTAACTGTTTCCTGGCGAATGTGAGCATTGACTACCTTCATTTACATGCATATTTAAGTATGTACATACATATGTAAGTAACTAGACATATTTGAAAAGTGGTAAATGAATATTTAGTTGAATTCGGATCTTCGCAACAATGTGTTGTTGCTGACAAAAAAAAATCACATGTACGCACCAGAACTGTAAAACTGTGAAATCATTTGAAATTAAAAATCATCAATTTTATATTATTATGTTTTCATTGAATTCTCCCTTGTTGAATTATGTGGCTTATAGTTTTCCAATTCTACATTCACTCAAAGTAGATACGATTGCACACATTTCCATATTCAAAGAAAGATTGAAAAAATTGAATGACGAACGATTCACTTTTAACACTGAATAAGCACTCAGATGAATGCAGCTTTTGCTATGTGTGCACACATCCACTCAGTACCAATCAATTGATATAAATATTTTTAACACACAAAACCCACTGAAAAATACGCCAGGTTGCATTTTATTGAAAAGACGAAAAATAGTTATAGAGCGTTATCATCAGTTTTTTCACTTAAATTTGTACAGGGATTTATAAGAATAAAAAAAAATAATTAGAGAAATATTTTTTAGAGAACGTGTCGTTAGAATGTCATTATGAAAAATATAGATTATTAATGATTTAACATCTCTGTTTAGAAAATTGTCAGCTTTCCAAATAAGTGTTACCAATATACCATTAATAATGCATAATGTATAAATTAGCACATACATATATAAGTTAATATAAACTAGCAAATTCAAATTTATTAATGATTTAACATCTCTGTTTAGAAAATTGTCAGCTTTCCAAATAAGTGTTACCAATATACCATTAATAATGCATAATATATAAATTACCACATACATATATAAGTTAATATAAACTAGCAAATTCAAATTTATTAATGATTTAACATCTCTGTTTAGAAAATTGTCAGCTTTCCAAATAAGTGTTACCAATATACCATTAATAATGCATAATATATAAATTACCACATACATATATAAGTTAATATAAACTAGCAAATTTAAGGGCTTCTGGTTCTAACTTTAGACATACATATACACTTCATAATAATTAATAATAAAAAAATTTTCAATGTAACTCCTCAACCCCTCTTTAAAGAAAACAAGA
>NW_016172873.1:0-1984 GCF_001687245.7 Rhagoletis zephyria
ACATACCATTTTTTCTTAAAAAACGAGAGCTACAAATTTTTTCTTTCCACAACAAATTTACAACAAAAACACTACAATTAATGCCGTAGTTAACTTTTCCGATTTCGAAAAGTGTAGTGCTAACTTGACACACGTCTGTGTTCGCATTTTGATTAGCAACAACTCATTTTGGTGCGTTAGAAATTCGCATTGATTTTTTAGTTTACTTAGTTCTGCTTTAAGTGTGCGTATGTCATCATGTCCGAGCGAAGCCTCACCAACACCTGCTTCTTCGGCAGCAATCGGGCAATTTCCATGTACCGCTTGGGGAACTTCGTTCAAACACTTAACAAGGTCCATCTTCGTTCCGCTTGTATTAAGACTCAAACGCTGCATCCACTCTTTCAGTTGTGTTGTTGTGTATGTTTCTACCGCAATGGTGTCCTTCATTTTGCACGCTGGCTTTAATTTTGTTACGCGTATATAGTTAGTTTTTTTTTTCTTCTTTTTGTCCGTGAGCGCTATAAACTTTTTAATTTTGCCGCAACTCTAGCAGGTATTATGCACTCCAAATATTTGTACGAGGGCGCAAAACACTAAAAAAAATTTGGGATATCAATCCCACTTCTGGCGACTGTAGCAGGCAATAAGATAGAGGCCGATCACGAAAACGCAGAAGTTCACTTGCTCGATGCTATTTTACGAATGTCTTTATTTCGTTTTTCTTGTCTCTACCCAGACGCTTTCCATATACAGAGTTGTATTTCTACAGCGTTATATTTCTTAAATCTAAGTCATTTGCATTTACATGGTTGTATTCTCTAAATCTAGGTCATACTATTAGCAATATTCTACTACAATTTCTACTACAGTATGTTATGCAAATTTGCTTAATGTATACAAATGTGAAAGCATTTAATACAAATTCAATTATATTTACATTGAAATTATTTCTTGTATATACCAGCTTTCATTGGATATCGCCCATCGCAACTTTGAAACAGTGCGTTGGGTCAAGTTAATACGCTGACCGAAAAAACAGTTCGCATCTCTGGCAATTTGATGGTTTGTACAAAATATGTGTCCACGCACCACTTTTTATTACAAAAATCCAATAAAAACGTTTCTGACCATTTTCCATTACATAACAGGAGCAACGGGCAGTTACCTAATCGAGTCCACAACTTCTATAGACTGCATCTAGGCCTAGCGGCAGTATTATGTACAAATTGCATACGATTCCATACCGCCAAAAGCAAATTTAAATCGTGTATAAAAACAGTTATGTATGTGCTTTAAAGCGGCGCAAATGTTGTTCACGTCAAAAAAAAAATTGATTTTATTTCATAAATCAATAACATATTTTTAATATAATTTTTTTTTTAATACGACATTTGCAAAATATTACCTATTGGCACCAATAATCAGTTTCTTTGCTCTCCTGAAAAGCTATTAAAAAACACATAACTGTTTTTGTTGGCGCAGCGTCGAAATGTACCTAAAAAGTAGCTCACGATTTTGTTAACTTTTTATTATTTTCAGACAATTGCTAACAATTTAATAAATTTATACGTCATTTGCATTAACAAAGTAGCACTTGTTTGCAAGAGTGATTCTGTGTGGGTTTTCCATGCTGATATTTTTATCACAAAATTCTCCACTTTCCCGAACTTATAGCTGTCAACAGTGACTTGGGTTCCAAGGCGCGAATGCGCTGACTGTTTTTTATGACAGGAGATACTTCGTCTTGTCCTCGTTTACCACCAGGCGCATTCGCTTTACTTCCTTATCCAGTTTGGAAAAGGCAGAAGAGACTTCGCGATTTTTGTTACCGATGATGTCGATGCCATCGGCAAACGCCAGAAATTCCACGCCGTTGTAAAAAAATGTTCCTGCATGGTTTAGTTCTGCAGCTCTTATTATCTTAACATTTGCATCATGCGATCGTAAATGCCATTCTGCTTTCGCTTTAATTTTGGGAATCTTTGGTCGGGAATAGGAGTTC
>NW_016172873.1:4906-12560 GCF_001687245.7 Rhagoletis zephyria
GTTTCGGGAATTTTGGGACTTTCTGAAATAGTTTCGAAAGTCTTAAAGTTCCTAAATTAGTCCCAAATTCCCAAATGGTCCCGAAAGTCTCAAAAATCAAAAAATAGTCCCGAAAGTCCCAAAAATCCCTAAACGGCCTCAAATGTCCCAAAACACTAAAATTAGGCCCAAAAACAAAGATAGTCCCGGGAGTCCCAAAAATCCTGAGGTAGTCTCGAAAATCCCGAAATTAGTCCCGAGAATCCCAAAAATCCCAAAATTAGATCCGAGATTCTCAAAATAGTCCCGAAAGTCCCGAAATTAATCATTATAAGCCCGAAATAGTCCCGAAAGTCCCAAAAATTCCGAAATACTCCCGAAAACCCCAAAAATCCCAAAATTACTCCCGACAAACCCGAAATAGACCTGAAAGTTCCAAAAATCCAACATAAGTCCCAAAAATCTGGAAATAGTCTCGAAAGTCCGAAAAATAGCCATATTACTCCCGAAATAGTCCCGAGAATCCAAAAAAAATCCTGAAATGGCCCCGAAATAGTCCTGAAAGTTCCAATAATCCGAAATAAGTCCCAAAATTCCTAATTATTCCCAAAAATGGCGGAATAGTCCTAAAAGTTCCAAAAATCCGAAATTAGTCCAAAAATCCCGAAAAACCCCGAAATGGTCCCGAAAGTCTCAAAATTCCAAAAGAAGTCCCAAAAAATCAATATACTCCCGAAAGCCCCGAAATTAGTTCCAAAAATCGCAAAATCAGTTCCGCGAATTACGAAATAGTCCCGAAAATACCAAAAATCTTGAAATAGTTCCGAAAGTCCCAAAGTTCCTAAATTAGTCCCAAAAATTTCTAAATACTCCCAAAAGTCCCAAAAATTCCGAAATTGCTCCCGACAATCCCGAAATAGACCCGAATGTTCCAAAAATCCGACATAAGTCCCAAAATTCTGTAAATAGTCCCGAAACTCCCAAAAATACCTAAATTTCTCCCGAAAGTCCCAAAAATCCGAAATTAGTCCCAAAAATTTGGAAATAGTCTCGAAAGTCCGAAAATCCCGAGATTACTCCCGATAATCTCGAAATATACCCGAAAGTTCCACAAATCCTAAATTAATCCCAAAATTCTGGGGAGTCCCGAGTGTCCCATAAATACCTAAATTACTCCCGATAATTCCGAACTAGTCCCGAAAGTTCCAAAAATCCGAAATAAGTCCCAAAATTCTGTAAATAGTCCCGAAAGTCCCAAAAATCCCGAAATACTCCTGAAAATCCCAAAAGTCCCGAAATCAGTTCCGAGAATCCCGAAATGGGCCCGAAAGTCCCAATAATTCCGAAATACACCCAAAAGTCCTAAAAATTCCGAAATTACTCCCGACTATCTCGAAATAGACCCGAAAGCTCCAAAAATCTGGAAATAGTCTCGAAAGTCCCAAAAATACCAAAATTACTCCCTTTAATCCCGAGATAGTTCCGAGAGTCCCAAAAATCCCTAAATAGCCCCGAAAAATCCGAAAACAGGTCCCAAAAATCCCGAATTAGTTCTCAAAATCCCAAAATTCCTAAATTAGTCCCAAGAGTGAAGAAATAGTCCCGAAAGCCCCAAAAATCCGAAATTAGTTCCAAAAATTCCAAAATACTCCTGAAAACCCTGAAATGGTTGCGAAAGTCTCAAAAATCCAAAAAAGACCCAAAAAAATCGATATACTCCCGAAAGCCCCAAAAATCCCAAAATTAGTCCCAAATATACCGAAATCAGCTCCGAGAATTACGAAACAGTCCCGAAACTTCCAAAAATCATGACATAGTTCCGAAAGTCCCATAGTTCCTAAATTAGTAGTTAGAAATGATCTCGAAAGTCCCAAAAATCCAAAACAAAGTCCCAAAAATCCCGAAATACTCCCGAAAATCTGAAGTTATTCCTGAGAATCCCGAAGTAGTCCAAAAGTCCCAAAAATCAGGAGACTGCCCGAAAGTCCCGAAATTACTCCCGACAATCTCGAAATAGACCCGAAAGTCCAAAAAATCGTAAATAAGTCCCACAAACTTGAAAATAGTCTCGAAAGTCCCAAAAATACCTAAATTACACCCGATAATCCCGAAATAATCCCGAGAGCCCCAAAAATCCCTAAATAGTGCCGAAAGTCCCAACAGTCCCGAAATTATTCCGGAGAATCCCGAAAACCCCATAAATCCGAAATTAGTCCCAAAAATCTGGAAATAGTCCGGAAAGTCCCAAAACCTTGAAAATAGTCTTAAACATCCAAAAATAGTCCAGGAGTCCCAAAATTCCCGAAAATTTCGAAATATTCCCGAAAGTCCCGCTATTAATTCCGAGAATCTCGAAAGTCCCAAAAACCCGAAACTAGTTCCAAAAATCCCTAAATATTTTTAAAGTCGTTTCGAAAATCCCGATATTAGTTCCGAGAATCCCGAATCCGGGAATCCCTAAAGAATTACGAAATAGCTTCGAAAATCCCAAAATAGTCCCGAAAACCCCGTAATAGTCTTGAAAATCTTGATTTTGTTTGACGAATCTCTCAAATGCAGAAACAGTTCCCAAATTGAGGTGTGGTGAGTTTAGGTGAGGTTTGGTGAGAACGGGTGTGATGAGTTCAACTGTAGTGAGTTAAGATTTGGCGGATTTTGGTGCACCAGTAGGAGGTGTGGTCAGTTTAGGTGAGGTGTGGTGAGTTTGTATGTGGTGAGTTGATTTGAGGAGAGGTGAAGTAAGTTGTGGTAAAGTAAGTTGAGGTGAGTGTAAGGTGAGGTGTTAATTCTCTAAATTTCTCCTAAATTATACAGTATTTAGTTTGAAAGTATTTAGCCATCGACTAAATACCTTGGTACTTTAGTGAAAGTATTTTGCATCCCCAAGGTACATGAGTACTTTGGACCAGAGTATTTAGCGCCTACTAAATACCTTCGTCTTTTGTACTTTGATATCTAGCAGCTCCTAAATACTCAAGTTTTTCTTACTTTAATATCTAATAGCTCCTAAATACCTAAATACTTTTTACTTGAGTATTTAGCACCACCTAAACACCTAAGAATTGTTTACTTGGGTATTTAGCAGCTCCTAAATACCTAAGAAAATAGTACTAGGGTATTTAGCAGCTCCTAAATACCTAAGTAGATAGTACTTTGGTATTTACAACAACACAAAATACCTAAATACTTTTGTACTTAGTATTTAATACTTAGTAAATACAATTTTGCCCATCACTGATTGGAACTAAATGAAATATTACATAATTGGTTCCAAACGAAGAGTGTTAGGGAAAGCTTTCCTAGAAATTTTGTTTATGTTTCCACTTATCCAAAAGCCGAATAGTTTAAATGAAGAAATAATTTACAAAATCTTATCAAACGAAGTGATCAACGAGGAGTTGATATACAAATTTCGCAATGAACAAAAAAAATAATAAAAAACGACTAATACAAATGAATAAATAATAAAAGCCATACCTAACGAAAAGATAAAAATATCCCATGAAAGCTCTTTAAAGAATCCTAAATGAAAACTTAAAATTGTTGTCACCATTCCCTAACATTATAAAATAGTTTACTTTTTATCATAAATAATTTCACTTGGGGTCGCCATTGCCTACTACGTACTAGTTATATTGCGAGTAACGGGAATGTGCCTGCTTTAGCAGAATCTACTCAACAATACCCACATTTTCCAAAAATCAGCGAGAGCAATTTGAATAACGTTGGATAATATTATGAAGATTATGGTTATTCTTCTGATCTCCTATTATATGCCCAATCAAACATTCACAAATTAAATCGTGAGCAGAAGGGCATTTATGATCGCATATTGCAAATGTTAAGATAATAACTGAACCACTCACGAACAATTTTTTACAAGGGCGTGTAATTTCTGCCTCTCCGAGCCGTTCGCCTCCAAACGGGGCTTCAGACAGGGCGACTCTCTTTCATGTGACTTCTTTAATCTGATGTTGGAGAAGATAATAAGAGCTGCAGAACTGAACCGCTCAGGAACAATTTACTACAAGAGCGTGCAATTGCTGGCTTATGCCGATGACATCGATATCCTCGGTAACAAAAACCGCGAAGTCTGTTCTGCTTTTTACAAGTTGGATAAGGAAGCAAAGCGAATGGGTCTGGAGGTAAACGAGGACAAGACGAAGTATCTCCTGTCAACAAACAAACAGTCAGCACATTCGCGCCTTGGCACCCACGTCACTGTTGACAGTTATAATTTCGAGAAAGTAGAGAATTTCGTTTACTCGGGAACCAGCATTAACACCGATAATAATGTCAGCATGGAAATCCAACGCAGAATCACTCTTGCCAACAAGTGCTACTTTGGACTAAGTAGGCAATTCAGGAGTAAAGTCCTCTCTCGATGTACGAAAACCACACGCTATAAGTCTCCCAGCATGCCCATGCTGGTATATGGCGCAGAAGAATGGACAATAACAACATCCAATGAGGCGGCTCTGGGAGTATTTACAGGCCCCTACGCATTGGCGACGATGAGTACCGCAGACGATGGAACGATGAGCTGAGTATTCGACTCGCAATCCGCTGGTGGTAGCAGAGGAAGTGGGAGGTGCCCACTGCAATGAAAATACCAAGTGTGAGAAAGACTTGGCTTCACGTGGCATTTCCAATTGGCGTAGGTTGGCACAGAGAGAAGCGACTGGCGTGTCTTTGTCGAACTCGGCTAAAATCGCTTATTCAGTTACAGCGCCAAATAAGAAAATGACCTTCTTCTTGGATGCGCGGGAACAGGACTCTTAGATGGGACTTCGATGAAAAAATTATACAGCCGTATCTCTCGCTTCGTCTGGAACATCTGCTACAGTGTTACCAGATGGAGGCACTTCTCATTTAGCTGTTATGCTGCCATTGAACATACAAATCATCGTAGCTCCCACGTGCAATATTTCCTTATTACAAAAATGTAAACTCATGGTTTGGGATGAGTGCACAGTGGCACATAAAAAATCTCTTAAGGTTCTTGATCGATCGGTGGGAGATTTGCGTAGAAATGTTCAACCATTCGGGAATGCATTGATATTGCTCGCAGGAGATTTTACGTACACATTGCCTGTAATTTCCCAATTGACACCAGGGGAAGACATAAATGCTTGCCTGAAATATTCAACACTGTGGCAAGACGAACATACATATATATTGCAGTTGACTACGAGTATGCGTGTCCAACTACAGAGGGATTAATCAGCCTAGGAATTCTCGCGACAATTACTGAACATGGGGAACGGAAAGCTGCCAGTCAATGAGAGATTGGGACAAATTTTATTGCCTGATAGTTTTCGTAACTTAGAAACATCGAAAGGAGAACTGATCGAAAGAATGTTTCCGAATATTCAAATTAATTATAGGGGTCACGAAATAAATTAATCACTTAATTATCCAACGGAATTTTTGAACTCGATTGATCTTCCAGGGATTACCCAACATACTGAAATTGAAAATAGGTGTGGCAATTATCATGTTACGGAATATTAATCAGCCAAAACTCTGCAACGACAAGCGACTCGCAGTTAAGAAATTGAAGAACAACGTAGTGAAAGCAAAGATTTTAACCTGGCCTTTCAAAGGTGAAGAATTCTCATAATTCCGACCGATACACCATTTCAATTTAAAAGATGGCAAATCTTAATTCGATTGGCATCCGGAATCACAATCAGTAATGCTCAAGGTCAACCTTTGGAAAAGTATGGTTTAGATTTAGATGCCGATTGCTTCTCACATGGACAAATCTATGTTGCTTGTCGGCAAACCAGTGTGGCTATTCTCAAATGAGTTAGCGACAATTTTCGCATCGCTATCGCAAGCTGCCGATGTGTGTTATGAATGCCGCAAGGTTGCGATAGCGATACGATATTTGCCGCTAACTCGTTTTAGAATAGCCCCACAGATAGCCTTGATATCTACGTAGATAATGGAAAAACGAAAAATATTGCGTACCTTTACACAATTATTGCAAAATCAAACTTATCTGAACCGTAAGCTTTGTTTCGTTAATCATTTATCATCCATATAACAGGAATATGCCACAGCGAAGCGTGGCAGGGTACAGCTAGTATAAAATAAAAATGTTTCAAATCGGTTCAGCCGTTCTCGAGTTTTGACGACCATGACATACGAACACAAAATTTTTATATATATAGATTTCGTTGATAATATGATCACGTCGTTTGATAATAACTATGTCGTTAATTCTTTCTTCATTTAAATTGTTTGGCCTTTGGATATGTGAAAACATTACAAAAACTTTCTAGTAAACCTTTCCCAAACACATTTAGTTTGGTACCAATTATGTAATATTTCATAAAAATTCAATATTTCTTTTAGATAGGTTATAATCCTATTTAAAATACTTCCAAATAAAAATTTCTCAAATACCTTTCGTTTGGTACCAATATTGTAATTTTTGATTTATTTTATCGGTTTAAATGAGGTACATTTTCAAAAAGGTGGCAACCCTTTTCAAATAATGTAATATTTCATTTATTTTATCAATGTAATTTAGTTAATTTTTCAAAAAGGTGACAACCCTACTCAAACATATTTTCGGCTGCAAGCCTTCATAAAATTCGTTAGTTTGACACCCACATGGCATTATTTCATTTATTTTTTCAATTTGACTGATTTAAAATTTTCAAGTAGGTGGTAGTTAAACGAGTTAAGAATGCCGTTTAACACAACGCAAGAATGCACCTTTCACAAAATTGAATTCCTTAAAATTGTAATTTGGCACAACGCAAAAGTGCACTATGTATGACATTGAATTGTTTAAATTGAAAACTTGCATATTTATATTTACCAATTAGTATCTTCAATTATCCAACTTGTAAAACGTATTTAGTGAATACCCTAACTTGCATTGTAAAAGTTTTATAGTAGTTTGCATTGAATTTGAGTGGTTGGCAACGCGCGTTGGTAATGCAGCGCGCGCAGCTGACATATAGGTTAACAAATGTCAACAAAGAATTATTATACATACAATTTTCTTCATTGTTTCGTGCGGTCGCAAATTTCGCTCTTAATTTGAATAACTTTTATAACTTTGTCTCAATAAACAATATTGCACTTTAAAGTATAAACATTCGGTATTATTTTCAACGGTCACAGTAGTCGCTCGCAAAATAACCAAGGCGCGCGAAGAAAAAAAATCTAAAACCTATCAGTATTTCTCGCTTTGAAAGTCGCTGTTGTATGCGCAAGGAAGCAGCCGCGAATTAGCGCCTGCACCACGTCCTCCTATACGGAAGTGCAGCAGCCCAGTGTCGCACCACCCCAAGTGTCGATTACCGCCCATCGTCACCACCCATCGTCAAAGTGCCGCCGAAATCCGCGCCAAAACCTCCACCACCGCCAAACCCTCCACTATCGCCAAATCCACCGTCATCGCCGGAGTCAACGGCCAACAGCAACGAACCGCCGCATCCTCACCAGCCTGCAATCGCCCACCAGCCCTCCGTCTGTCCACGTCCGGAGTTCAGCAACCAAAAGAAGAGCCGGCCCCCTTACTATTGTTCGAGCCGGATTTCGCTCTTAATTTGAATAACTTTTATAACTTGGTTTCAATAAACAATATTGCACTTTAAAGTATACACATTCGGTATTATTTTCAACGGTCACAGTAGTCGCTCGCAAAATAACC
>NW_016172874.1:0-12559 GCF_001687245.7 Rhagoletis zephyria
TACTTGGAGGATAACGCCGAAATTATTTTGGAAAAACTGGAAGATGAGCAGAATGCCGCACTAAGCGATGACAGCGATATGGAAGTGAATAGCGCTGGTGGTTTCAAAAATCTCGTCTGGGTAAATCGCACCCGGCGTTCAGACCGAAATCATAATATCGACCTGCCAGAGAGCGATGCGGCGGCGGAACGTTTTACAGATCAGCAACAATGGCGACAGGAGCTTGAGCGTGTATTGCCACATTTGAAGGTCTATGTGAAGGCTGATGCACGCGATTGGCGTACACATTTAAGCCAAATTGAGACACTGAAGGCGAGCATCGAAGAGGTAAGTGATCGGTTCTATGAGACACTGAGCAAAGTGGTTAGCTACGTCAACTAAAATATATTTCTATCAACACATGATTTGGTACAAATCTTTCGCAGTGGATAGAGAGATAGAGAGAGAGTAGTATGTATTTAGTTATTTAAAATGAGCTAAAGAAGTAAACTAAGGCAGCGTTTGCATTGTTCAACAAATGCGAGAGTTGCGTAGTGCAAACGGCTTTTAAACTAATCGTTTTCAATGAAGTTTGCCGGCAGCCAACTTTCGTTCAACTTTTGATTCAACTAATCTCCTGTGAATGTTAAACAATGTAAACATTGCTTAAGATTAAATAACAGAAATATCGTTCTGGAGTTATTGGCTAGAAAGAAAGCAAACTTCTAATACGAGTTACTTTCGGTTAAGTTAAGTGCTGAACTAATTAACTAAAGCAGAGATGGTCAAAGTGGCTCATAAAAAAATATAAACATTAAATAAGCGAAGGAGGAATAGCCAAAGAATGCTAAAATGTCTCTTGCCTATTTATATTTTCGCCACTGTATCTACAGGTTATATTTTTCATAATTTCACTAAATTCCAGTTATAATCGTTTCATTAAAAAAAACTTTAAGAAATAATTATAAAAACCTTTAAAAACTTGAGACAAGCATGAAAGACTGCAATATGTACAGCGGGAGTACCAGTTGGACAGAATAAAACATAACCAAAGATCATAGAAAATGAGGGTGCTTCCTTATATTCTCTGTCCTTTGTGATAACGAAAGTGCTGCCACGTTTGTACGAAAAATTGTTTTTGGGCCAGAGTACAGGGAGACTCTTATTAAAATAATAAAGAAAACAAGGTACACATATGAAGAGTCGGGACACTTATACGACTCGACTTTTAAAAAATATTCAACTGGAAAATTTTCTTAAAATCGGTACACATGGTCACCCCAGGCATAGAGTAACATAAAGTGGCCATTAAAGCAGTTTTTCTTGTACTTATCCGCGAAAAGCCTCAACATCTTGCCGTAGTTCTAAGCTCGAGCTCGAGTTCTAAGCAGAAAATAACTTGGGGAAATGACCTCGACTTGGTATTACATATTTTCCAATAAAAACAGATTCGTCCATTTTAGAGTTGAAGTTCGAAGGTCAATTATGGGTTGAAAACGGCGCTTCTGAAGAAAAATCTTGAAACAAAAGTTACGTATCTTTATCCTTAGAATCCGAATCCGTACTATAAATATGCATATCTAATATCTAAAAATGGACTTCCGGTCAGTTGAACCCACTAACGGTCGAAACCGGAAGTCGATAATACTACCAAAAGATAGAGCATCCCCGGTTTAGAAGGTAATATTTTTGCGGTTTTCAATATTTCCATTTCCCTCCATTTAGAGGGGTGGGCTGATGGTCTAGGACACCCTGTATACATACATACATATATCCAAAAGTACTTCTAAACTCTTTTTTTGCAGAGCTCTGAGGATACTCAAACTCGCAATTGAAGAAGCTACACAGCGAGTTTACTTTCAGTTTGGAGAAAATCGAAAGTCGTGAGAAGCATTTGAATAACGAGCTGCAATCATTTGTGCGTCAATTTAAGGAAATCTCAATTGAATTATCAAATGTGCAGCATGCGCAAACACAGGTTCAAACCGACACAGAAGCGCTCGTAGAGCAATTGAATGCTGTGGTACAGGAGAATGACATCAAGAAGAGTGAAATGGAGCGACGAGGACAATCAATGTCAGATGGCAGTGAGTATTGGAATATTTCTACTTTTGTACATACTGACTGCATATATGGACACCCATTTTATAAAAATATGATAAATACTAACGGTTTTTTAACATAAATAGGCTCCGTGGTGAACATAAAGAAAGCCATCAGTAAACTTAAAGAAGAAACCGCCCAGCTCAATTTGGAAGTAGCTCTCTTAGTACATGGCATCGATCAGGACATTTTACGTCAGGCAGGCAGGTTCGGTGAAGTTGATTCCGGATACGGTTCGGCGACCGGGGAGACTACATAAGGGAAAGACACGAACCTTTGAATACAAAATAAAAAATGAAAAATGTACTTACTATATATATGTATATGCGAAAAATTACATTTACTATTACCATATTGGCTTAGTTTCTTTATACATTCCGGATAATCCAATTTCACAGCCGGAATAAACAGAATGCGTTTGAAATATACGTCAACATATCATCAGGAACGTTCTAAAAATAAATAAACAAAAAAGTTTATTCCAAACGTTCAGAATGAATAAAGAAATGCAGCCATTATATAATTAAAAATATGAGAAAAATGGTTTTCAAATAAGTATACATACTTAAAGCTCAGTTAGTCTAGACTTAACTTAATTTAACTTACCGTAAAAAATCATGAATGATTACTCAACACGTCAACTTAAGCCAGAAGCGGAAATACCTATTTGGTTTTTGTATTTTCCTTTTAAGTTCTTTGACAGTTGCCGCCTAAAATGCCACATCAAAAAAAATCATGCAAGTAAATATTATTGCGTTCATTTATTTTTGAGAAATGCAAAAACGAAAATCTGGCAAGCCTTATTCTCTCCCCGCTATCAAATTTCCTTAAGGCCGTAACTTAAGAATCTAAAAGCTACAGGTTCTTAAGTTGCTCACGGTAAGTTAAGTTTTAACTAACAACCAACACAGTTTCTCATACCGTTTTCGAACTGGCAGCCGAGATAGGTCGATCTTCCACTCAGCCGTCGATATTTATATGAATACGAAGCCGATCACAAAAGCGAATGCTAGTACGATCACGAATACTTCGAGGAAGACGATTAGGACGTTGAAGATGAATACAAAGATAAATACAAATGCGAATACAAAAACAAAGACGAATACGAGGAGTTCTAGATTAAGACGAATAACTTGTTGAAAGATTTGCCAACGAGTAGGTCTCACTGTTATTCTGTTTGTCTTTAAGCAATAAGTTTTCTTAAAATTAAATGAAAATAAATATATATATAATTCTTTTAAAAACAATAAAGATGAAAAGATAAAAGAAAATTAAATTTAAAAAAAAAAAATTTATTAAAAGAAATTATTAAATAAGTTGTTTAAAATTAAATGATATTGAAAATATGAACTAATGAAATCCAAAAATTAAAAGACAAACAAACTTAATTAAAAAAGACATAAATATGTAATAATTTAAAAGAAGAAAATAATATTTCCTAAAAATTAAATGAATTTAATTTGTTTGAATATGTAATTAATCTAAATTTAATAAATATTTAATTAAAAAAGAGAAATTATAAAAAAAAAGTTTTCAAAAATATTTTTTATTATTTTATATTATTATTAAAACAATAAAATCAAAAAATTTAAAGTAAAGAAATTATAAAAGGAAAAATTTTAGTTGCAAAAAACAAGAACAATTAAACAAATTATATGTGCATACATAGTTAAAGCAAATGTTTTTTTCCTTTTTAAAAGAGTTACATAAAACTAAAAATGAAAAGAATAAAAATTAAATTGAATGGAAATAAAATAATTATTTTTAAAATAATATAATATACCACTTTAAATTAAGTAATAGAAAACAAATGAAATAAGTTCTTAAAAATTAAATAAATTTTAACAAATATTTTTCTTTTTAACACAATGAAATCTAGAACTAAGAGGAAAATTAATTAAAGAAAAACATTAATACAAAAAAAAAAGATTCTATATAATAATAGTTTCTTAAAATTAAACGAAGTAAAAAATACTTTTCTTTTTAAAAGAGTAAAATCAAAAAAGTAAAAGAAACAAATTATAATTAAAAAAACTAAATAAAATGGTTTCCTAAACCCTAAGGGATTTTTTCTTTCTTTAACAATACCTATATCTAATATAAAAATGAAAAATAAAAAAAAAATTTAAAAACAGAAAATATATAAAATACAAATTAAAAGAAATGAAAAAATTTATATTTTTTCCCTTTAACATAATAAAATCTTAAAATTAAACAAAAATTAAATTAAAAAAAGAATTAATTAAAGCAAGATAAAAAATGTTTCTAAATATTAAATTACATTAAAAAAATATTTTTCTCGTTTAAACAAAACAGTTAAATTAAAAATAAAAATGAAAAAATTAAATAAGTGTTTAAAAGTTAAATGCAACTAAAATATATACATACTTATATTTCTTTTTAAAACAATTAAATCTAAGACTCAAAAGAAAATTCAAATAAAAAAGAATAAAGAATTCCCACGGTGGAGAGAATACAGAGGTGGCGCCGATGACGATACCGCTACTCGGCTCTCCGTGATTTTGACAGAATCAGCTGTTTTGGTGACGTCATAGTAGAGAAGACAGCAGTAGTGATGTGCTGAGTCAATACTTTTAAGTACCCAATACTCTCTATACTCGGTACCGAAACATTTAGGTTTCGAATAAAAGCGCACATAGGCCAAAAATATGGAAAAAACGCCTAACAAAACCCGAGTGTAAGAGGCCAATAGAGCTTTTTTACTGATTCAAATGAAGATGTATGTATGTCGGTTCGATGCAATAATACAGAGAAACCCTTACTTGTTTGAAGCATTTTTGTTCCAGCTGAATCGGACGATATCATTTTTGTAGGCCTGGGACAGATTCTGTAACCAGTTAACGACAATTTTCGAATCGGTATCGGTTTTGTCGACGTTTGATATCAAATATTTGTAAGTCAGCAAGTGCGATATCGATCCGAAACTTGTCGCTAACTGGCTACAGAATCTCTCCCCTGAAAGGCTTCTTCAACCGTCAAAGTATTTTTCTTGAACCTTGGATCGACTAAGGTTAAAACTGATAAAATAATATTTTTCTGTGGCGATAAGTTCAAGTGTTTTAGCCGATATCATATAAATTAGTAATGAAAGTTTTTTCTAAACCTGAAATGCATATAATGGCGAGGGTTTAATGTAAATAATCGGTATCGGATACCGAAAAGGAAGTATAGGGTACTGAAATCTTTTTAAAGTATTGGGTACCGAGTATTGGGGACAATTCTGCACATCACTAGTCGCCCTCATTCTCGCCCTCTCTCAGTTGTCAACTCTACGATGACGTCACGCTAAAATTACTCTCACGAATTCTGCTGCAATCGGCGCAATCTTGTATTCTATCATTCTTGAAGAATTCCGCTGTCCGAGGACTCACCTGAAATTTGTCGAATGGCACGCCAGCGCTTTGCTCACTCAATGCGACTGACTGTTGGAGCATTACGAGCAAAATGGTATACAAGTGCTTTCTGTAAAAAGGGCTTTTCACCAGGAAAGTTGGCAAACGAGCTTTCTATTTGTAAGACTTTCGTGCCAGAATAAACAAAGTCTTTCAAGCTATCTTGTCTACTGTCTTTCAATTGTCTTACAAAAGGCTTTCAACTATTTTAGCCAGAATTGCCGCAGTATAAAACAAAGTATGAAAATGAATCGAAAAAAGTTTCGTAGTGTGGTCCAGGCATACAACTTCTTTTGCTGAGACCTCATAAGAAGTATTACGAGATGTATGAATGCAGTTCGATCAATATTGCTTAACTACAGACGTTATTTGCTCACAGATTTTTTCATCCAAATATGTGCATTTAAGTATTTATTTATGTATGTACGTAGGTATGTATGTAAATGGGTATGTACATATGCATATGTACATATTTGTATCATTGTTCAATGTACCTGTTGCCCTGTGCCAGTCCTTTTAGCACATTTCACTTGTGTTTGGTTTTTCCCTAAATGCAAAGACTAAACAAAAATCCTGGCTTACCAAAAACAAATAGGTAAATGCCAGCAAACGTGCATATCCTGCAACCGCCATAAGGCAAATAAAACTAAATAAATTTACTTGACGTTTGCTTGCCAAATTTACTACTACGCGTGTCACGTAGCGGCGCGTGGCGGCGGCAGTTCAAGCTGAATGCGAAAGGACATACAGGACCTTTCTTATTTTCAAGCTCCTAAATACATATGCACATACATACATACATACATATGTAGATATGTATGTACATAGGAGTATGCAAGTTGCCTTAACATGTGAACATGTGTGTGAATCCACCGACGACGATTGTTGTTGGCCATCTTTTAACCGAAACAAACACATTCAGCGTATTCAGACTGTGTGTGTGGCATAACAGCGACTTGGCCAGCGGCATGCCGCAACTGACTTGCTGTTAACAATTCGCAGTGATAAGCATCAACGCCTCTGCGCTTATCGCTCAACGAATCTGTGCGTAGGCACGCATGCGCAAACGCCGTTGCTACCAGTAAAGGCAATGGTAATGGCGGAGATGGCGGGCGGGCAGTGTTGCTCGGTGGTAATGGTGGTAATGGTGTCGCTGCAACCGACAGTAGATTGCGTTAATTTGTTTACTCGAAGCAATGGCGCAAATAACAGCAACAAACAATCAACAAGCTAGCATTAGCATGAGCGCAAGCAACAAAAACAATAAATACATAAGTACATACATACATACATACATAATATGACAACGCCAACACAGGCGGCGGCTACATTGGCGACCACAAAAATCAGCGAGTGCTGTAAATAAACAAGCAAACAACGCATACAAATGGATGGACGGACGGACGGACGAACGGACGGACGGGCGTACAAACAAATAAACACCTTATGTACATTTATATCCTATATTCGGTCGGTCGGCCGATGAGGACGAAGTCTGTGCGGTGGATGGATGAGGACAACGATTATGCGGAGAATGGCCAACGATGTGTGGGAGATAGATAACAAAGAGGTGATAATTGCACTTAAATGCAACACATATGTATGTATGTATGTACATGGCTCCCACAAAAGTACGCACATTCATACATACATACGTTGTACTGGTTTATATTTATGTACATAGGTATTTGCCACAAATATGCATAAACACAGACAACAATCGGTCGGACCAATTGCGACTTAATAGCCTCCGTCTTATCGCAATTACGCTGGTGGTCGGTCGCCAACGGTATCGGTATTCGGTATTTACTTAATTTACCCGCCAGGGGCCATTGTGTGAAACATGGGAAAATCAAACCTCAATAATGCGGAGACCGTTTGCTTTTTTTTTTTTTGTTGTTCGAGTATGTATGCATGCACATAGTGGTGGTGTTCAATGGCATTTTGGCTCGACAGGACATCGTTATTGCTTATCAATGATTGCCACCACTACTAATACCAGTAAACAAACAAATACTTATTGACTGTTGGCTGTTAGCTGTTAGGACACCGGCGATGCCAAACTAAGCTGTTAGGTGTAATTAAGGCGCAACGAGAGATCAAAGGCAATAAGCAGAAATAAACCAATTGAACAGCTATACATTTCCGTTGTTGCACATTTCTATTGAAAGACGCTTGTATGCATTTAGTTGAAGATAAACCAATTATTTGAAGATAAGCATGTTTCCAAGAAAGGTGAATTTTTTCATTATTAGTTTAGACGTTTTTTTTAGATGTACATATTTGAATTAATGGTTTGTAACTAAAGCGTGTTTATTCAATTAATTTATAAGTATGTATGTAATTATGTTAATCAGTAAAACAGTGTAAAATAGTAGGAAATAATTCTATGTAGGATTTGAAATTTCAATTTTAATTCAAAGTATTCATGTATCAAGAACTATCAAGAAGTGTCTTTCGCAACTGGGTATCGATTGTTCGTAGTTTTATGGCCAAGAATATGACGGAACTTCAGCGTTTATTGGCACAATTTGCCAAACGAATTCGTATCGACGTCGTTTCCGACTCGTTCTGCTGAACAATTCGTTCGCCGGCGACGTTCACAAAGGACTCTCCGGCGAACTCGCCGTCGGATGAAAAGCACAATTCGCCGGCGGGCCGTAAAAACGATATACATACTAGCGAACTGCAAAAAGATGCTCAAAATCTTTAATAAAAACCAAACCATAAGTATAAATCCAATTTCAAATTGTGTGCACTATTAAAAATAAATAAATAAATAAATCAGCAAGCTTTCCTAAAAATTTTCGAACTTTTCAAGCGGAATTAAAAGAAAAAATATAAAGCAGTTTTATAGCTCATTAAATAGTGTAATAGAGTAAAAATTTTGTGTCGTATTGTATGGAAAAAGACGACTTCGTTTCGACGTCGCACAGTGGTCGGAGAAGCTATGTTTTACGCGAAAAATTAGAAGGGCTCTTACGATTACACTAAAAATGCAATATCGTAGTACTATTTTTGTTATGCTAAATCCGAATATGCCATCAAATTTTTAGTTTGACAGTTGATAGCAGTCAAATCAACTGCTAGTTTCTCTAAAAATAAATAAATAAAATCTTTTTGAAAATACCACTTATTAGGTTTTTACGCTAGTCACAAATGTTTTCTCTGGGCAACGTGAGCAACTCATGCACTGAGGAAAGACTTTAGTTACGTCAACTAAATATGTTTTCCTCAACACATTATTTGGTTATAGTTACCTTATTTGGTTATATTTACCAAATCATGTGTTGAGAGAAATATATTCAGCTGACTTTTTTCTGGGTGTGTGCCAGATGCGGTTACCAATCCGAGTGGAGCCTTGGGTGTCGCTTTTATTAGCTTGGGATGTAAATATGTAATATTGATGCGCCTAAAAGCTGCATTGATTTCCATTCCCAAGTTACATACCTGATGACAATACGAATGGAATTTATAAAAGCGAGTTTTTAGTTTTTTTAACTATAATTTTTTATTTCTTTTCAGCTTCCTGACACTCCTCAATGTACCAGTTGTTCTTTCGGGCTCGCTGAAATCCGACTGTTTCTTCGGCGGCGGTACTTAATGAGCGGGAAATGTGGCTCCACTGTACGCGTATGTCGGTTTGTTGAAGAGTGCTCTTAGAGCGCAGGTGTGTGAGTCGGGCGACCAATAAATTGGCCGTCTGTTGTGATTGCAGCTTTTCGACGTTGAGCTTTCCCTGCATTCTTGGGTGCACATTTTTTGCTGCACAGAGGCGGGTGCGAATATTGCCTGCAACAAGATATTGGACCAAGTCGATGTTTGGCCCTTCGCTGTGTACGTATGTACGTCTAAAACACTGGAAGCATGCGTCTATTTCAAAATGTTCGATTTGGATTCTCGTTTTTCGTTCTGGAGACAGCCATGTAGCTTGGTGGATGTTCTTATGCTGTAACTTAGTACTACCTAGTATTACCATGTTTCGGGCCCGAAGAAATCTATCAGCCTCAATTCGTTATCAGACGATTCGTGTGGAGGAAAATCCATTCCTTGCCCACTTTGGCATTGAAATCGCCAAGCACGATTTTTATATCGTGTCGGAGGCAGTGCTCAGAAGAGATCCTTGGACGCCTCGTCCGTCTCTTGGATCGGAGCATGGGCGCCGATGAGCGAAATATTGAAGAATCCTTTTTTTTTGATGTGGATTATGGCAATACGTTCGTCCACCGGGGTGAACACCAGTACTCGGCGACGGAGTCTCTCTCCCACCACAAAGCCCACACCGAATTGGCGCTCCACGCTTACCTTGCCTAGCCCCGGCTATCGCATTTCTTGGGCGGCGGTTAGTCTTCCCGAGGACATCAACCAGCCGGGGCAGAGGCACCTTCCCCATTAAGAGCCCGACAATTCCAGGAGCATACCCTCAAATCATAGTCCTTAATACGTTTTGCCGTGGTTGTTATCAGACAAAGGGGGTCCCATGCGAGGCTGCTTTTTGTTCTTCATTGGGCAGGGTTTTAACGTGGCGGGACCCAGACCCAACTCCTTCTCACTTTAGCTCGCTCCCATACGGGTGTTTGCTCGCAACGCAGAGGATACGTGGATATAAATATCCGGACGTTGTGAGCTGCCATTTGAACTGTAGGCACAGTAACCACTTCTGGCCACACCCAGGTAAATGGCAGTCAAAAGCATTCCTCTGCTGCGCACAGAACCATCCTCCCCCTCCTCAGCAAAGGTAATAATGGGTCTCATCAACGAGGTGTAGATCCAGAGTATACCCCTTGGCGACAGACCCCACGTTTTACTAACGCCTCTGTACTATAGCTTTATTGAAACTCGATTTAGTAAAGTGGATTATTCAACACCCGCCTGTGACTTCGTAAAGTTGCATTAGTGTGGAGTAAGTAGAAAGTCGAAGTTGTAAAATTGAGCAAATCAAGGCAGAGTAATGAAGAGAACAATGCATGTTAATTAAAGTAATTAGGGTATGCATTCATAAGTATGTACCTATGTATGTATGCATATAGTTATGTTTAAACAGAAAAACATACATACAAACATATCCATCTGCGCTTTAAACTTGAATCAAAAAACCCTCGCGATCAAATCAAACATTCTGTAGCAAATTCGAACAAGTATTATGTAGATACATACCCTGCAGCGAAACCGTGGACTAGTGAATCAAATTTCTAGTTCCGTACTAGGTCTTTATTGCCAAAAAGGAACTATTCCGATAGGAACTAGATTCCCACCAGGCCAAAATCGGCGAAAAGTGGTACTTTTAAGAAACTAATTTTTTCAGTTTTTTTCACTACAAATCTATATCTAAAGTGACGAATTTAGAAATGGTTCGGAACTATAGAAAAGCGGATGCAGAACGAACTAGATCCTATTTGTCGAATTTAGAACTATTTCGGAATTATCGAATAAGGGATGCAGCGGGGGGCTTGTTTACTTTATATAGATATGTGTTCGGCGGCGTTTTCGTTCAAATACGCTTCTATGCTGTACTTCGCAGATGCTATTTCATAGTTTGGTAATACAAAACAAAGGTTTGTGTTAACATATTAACATCTTGGGGCCGTCTGGAATCTAACCAATAACAGCGAGCACCTCTGCAAAGTCAGCTACAGCCAAAGGTATGTAAACGTACATTTCTTACAATCATTCAAAGAAATTTAATTTCAAATCTGAAAAAATGTTTCTTTGAAAATAATGTAAAATCACACACGGAAGAACCAAAAAGATTGAAAAATCATGATACTTTTTTCTTTCGTCTGTCGATTTTAGAACTGGTTCGGAACTATAGAATTTAGGACTAGTTCGGAACTATCGAAAAAGGGATGCAGCGGGGGGCAATTGACACTTCCTAGGACATCACCATGTTAAATTCGCCAGTTGCTTGCATGCAAAAGAGATTTATCGCGAACCAGTACTGGGTCTAAATGTACTAGAAGCGCCCCAGTTCAGAACTAGAGATTTTCCCCACAGGGTATGAATAATATGGTTGTATATGTACTTGCATGTATGTGTGTATGTGTGTATGTAAGTGCAGGCAATTTCGCTTGATTTTATGTGCCAATGTGCGAAACAACAACTAAATAAAATAATAACTAAAAGTGACTTTCAAAAGTTTCGGGAATGATAAAGCAATGACGATATCGCTATGGAGCAGCATTATTCGCATACTACTACTTAGATACTTACCAAGTCAGGCCAAACAAACTGCATTTCAAGACACACAGCAACTACCGAGGAGTTCAGTAAACCAGTGCGGTGAGACGGCATAATCATCAGACTTTTTGTTGTCCATGGCATCCATTCATCCATCCACCCAGTTGGTAAGGCAGCAGCCACTCAAGCACTCAACTGCTCAACCGCATAGCCAACCCAGTCGGCTATTGTTTGTACATAAGTATGTACATATGTACAGGTATAAATACATATATCTATATATGAATGTGTGCTATCTATGTATGTATGTATGTACGAGTATATGTGCTTTGGGAGCGGTGTATGCGTTGCTATGTGCTCATATACAACTACTGTGCATTTCCCACGGTGCCGGAATGCTCTGATGGTAGTACACGGCTGGTGCTTCAGTTGAAATTGTTATTGTTGTTATTATTGTTAGTTTGTGCGCTTCGCGTATTCAGCCAGCAGACAGGAGCAAAAGTATCGCAGAGTTGCACATGAGCATGTTGAATGCGGCCGCGGTGCTAGCAATTCTCTGTGTTGTTATATTTCAACGTGCAACGCTTTGTTGTTGTTGTGCGCCTGCGTATCTATGTATGTACATTAGGCTGCATGACCAAAAAAGGTAGCAGGTTTTCCACCGGAATCATAAAATTCATCACATATACTTTAAGACCTTCGCCAAAACATTTCCGCAAAATTTTAAGGTTTACATGAGCTGGACCCTTTTGAAAATGTCTCCAAAAATCTCGTTATTTTGATTCCGTTGGTAAAATAATAAAATAAAAATTGGTATGCAGACCTTGTAAGCTTGAGCTTTTCTATGATCTGAGTTAATTTTTTTAGAAAATTATTAAAAAAAAAAA
>NW_016172877.1:0-4727 GCF_001687245.7 Rhagoletis zephyria
GAAAGCAACATATAAAAAAACCTTGAAAACTCTCGTACCGCGGGATATGTTTTGACCGCAACTCCTGTTTCAGGTCAAAGAAAGAAAAAAAATTAAAATTTTTTCTTGAAGATCAACTTAAAGGACAAGTTAATTTACTTCTATCCAACGAGTCTATTTTTCCTTAATTCTCCATAGTTTAAGCTTTAAATAGTTATCATTTTATTTCGCTTTTTACTCTATTGGATTTTGTGACAAAAAAGGTTCAATTTCAATTAAAAAGCTGCCCATTTGTTGTTCAGAATGTGCTTACAACTGCAAGTCTCTGCGTCGCTGCACTTGCCTGAGAGAAAAAACTTAGCTTAAATGCGAGCATCAAAGACTTATCTCTTTTTTGTGGTATGCTACTTCTAATCCATTATTTTTCATACTTCAACGCTAAAGTAACAACTTTGAGTCACAAGAAAGTTCAAAAGGGTGTCCCAACTGCTGAACCAGTAGTGGCAGGGTTAAATACAAAAATATTTCTTCCTTTCAAAAAAAAAAAAAGTAAGTATGTAGTTAATTTTATGTTTTTCTTTTACTTTTTCTTAGTTTTCTCAAGTTTTCTCAGTAAAAGCTTAACTCAAAAAAAGTCTATAAAAGCTTACCCTTTTCATATACATACATATACCCATTTCAGTAAGTTCGACAAAAAAAAANTTAAATACAAAAATATTTCTTCCTTTCAAAAAAAAAAAAAGTAAGTATGTAGTTAATTTTATGTTTTTCTTTTACTTTTTCTTAGTTTTCTCAAGTTTTCTCAGTAAAAGCTTAACTCAAAAAAAGTCTATAAAAGCTTACCCTTTTCATATACATACATATACCCATTTCAGTAAGTTCGACAAAAAAAATATAAACAGCAAACTTCTTCTCATTTGACCTAAGAACCCGTTTCATCTCCATACTTTACCTACCTCAGCAGCTGTAAGCGACGAGNAATATAAACAGCAAACTTCTTCTAATTTGACCTAAGCACCCGTTTCATCTCCATACTTTACCTACCTCAGCAGCTGTAAGCGACGAGCGACAAATAATAAATCCCGCTTTGACAACTCTTCTCCATTTGCTATGCTTTTATGCTTTTAAAATGGCAAATTTTATTTTGCAAGCAAAGCTATTTCCTTATTCGCCTTGCTGCCTTTTAATTTAACACTGAGCTTCAGTTGTTTGAAAACATTTTTGGCTTAGTTTTTAGTTGGTTTGTAGTTTTTTTTTTTTGTCTTTTCTTTTCTTTTCGTGGAGCTTCTTCTCCTTTTTANGCCTTGCTGCCTTTTAATTTAACACTGAGCTTCAGTTGTTTGAAAAAATTTTTGGCTTAGTTTTTAGTTGGTTTGTAGTTTTTTTTTTGTCTTTTCTTTTCTTTTCGTGGAGCTTCTTCTCCTTTTTATGTGGCCGCTGACATTTCTTACGGCTGTTTATATGTACTCTTCTATGTTTTTTGTTTTATTTTTTCTGTTTGCTGTTGTATTTGTTCACTTCACCATAAATCATATTTATTTATGACATTGTACCCGATTTTCTTTACGACGCACGATTTATATCTCTCCACACTGAGCGATTCATTTTAATTTGCTATGCTTCGATTTTTTCAATTGCGCTAGGAAATATAGTAATTTGAGAGCAGCATCAAATGGAAGGCATAGAGAAATAAAAAATGAATGAGATACATAAAATGGGATTTTTTATAGCTCTGCTGAATTTTATTATTCACTTTTAAGCCTATAAAAACACACAAAATTTCAGTTGCTTGCTACATAAATAAGTATGTATGTACATTAGGATAGTTCAAAAAGGCATGTGAAAAAGTAAAGTCGGAATTTTTACGCTCTCACCCCCTAGGATTATTCTATACCGAAAAAAAATATATCCTTATTTTTTATTTTGAAATCAAAAAATATTTAGAGGTCGCTCAAAGCGCCCAAGGATTTCCATGTATTTAAAAAAAAACTTTTCGTAGAAATGGTAGAGAATAGTTAAAAATCAATATTTTTCCACCAGAAAACTCTGTTTATCTGCAGGAGATTCCCAATAATAATACCCAATTGTTTATTTAACCATTTTTTCATCGCAACTATAGTTTATAGGTCAGCCAAAAACCCACAAAAACCCCGAAAAATGCAATGGGGCGACCAATAAAAAATCGTTAGTATTAAAGAATGGTTAAATAAACAATTGGGTATTATTATTGAAAGTCTACTGAAGATAACCAGAGTTTTCCGATTGAAAAATATTGATTTTCAAGAATTCTATTCTACGAAAAATTTTATTTGAGACCTCTAAATATTTTTTGATTTTAGGACCACCCTAATGTGCACACATACATATTTATTACTTTTTACAGGCTTTCTACAGCAAGATAAATGTTGCTCAACTATTTTATTACAATGACTAAAAATTCTCACAAATGGGTAAATTGATTTATATGTACTTGATTAATTCAATGCAACAAATGTGAGTAGTAGAAAAATCGTGGAGACAAATAGAAATGTTTGGCTAACGCTTATCAGCCACCATTTCCACTTAAAAGCTTTTGCGCACAGCTTGCTTTGTTGCTGGGGCAGGGCTCTGTTGCTGATCCATTACGTGTACCAAAGAAGGGCTGTAATTGAATTGCGCTCACAAACAAACTCATGAATCCATCACAAACACCCAGCGTTCACTGTTATTGCTGCCCCCGCCCGCTGCTTGCCTGCCGTCTGTCAAATGCTTCGCAATTCTTCATCAATTTTATGTCGATCCCCGGGTAGCCGACTATTGTGAGTCTGCAGTTTAAGTAAGACAAGCTGTACTTCATTTGCTCACTCACTTTTATTTTGCTCACTGAACACTTACATATTATTTTTGCCCACCTTTCTTTTCCATCCTTCAACAACTGTGTGTTTGCTGTTGTTGTTGCTCTATCTTTTGCACACCTCTACTTCTGTGCTATGATTTATTCAGCCTCCTTCCGGCAGAGTTATTCACATTGGACGTGCATACATACATATGTGTTGGACAGCTCGCCGGAGTCTTCCTTCCACTTGGTTGTGCATTTACAAATAAAAAACGACAACTAATTTCCGGCATTGCTATCGTTCTTATGAATCTGTAATGAAGAAAGTAAATGTTTAACGGAGCATATTTATTTGTGCTATTTTAACTATTAATTTGAGAAAGCGAGCAGGAACCGGAATGTGAGATAAGCATTTACAAATTTTTTATTTGTCACTGGTCGTTCAGCTAGGCAAAATTCTTAAAAGAGTAAAGGAAAAAAATGTGGTAATGTAGAACTTGATTAACCATAAAGTTTGAACATTAACATTCCTAATAAATCCAAGGCAGCTTTTCAATCTCAGTAAAGCTTTCTACTGTCAGGCCGATCAAAAGGCTTGGCTAGCCTAAAATATCTTCCAGCTTCTTCTTAAAATACGATTCTGGGCTGCATTAGTAACCAGAACTTTCTCTTTTGAGATCAGAACGCTTTGAAGGAAGGAAGCCTCTGGATATCGAGAGTCCAGGGTTGGTGACATATCGAAGACTCACTTGGCCACAATGAGTGTGCTGATGTGACCTTGTGGAAGTTTGAGCATTACAGCATACGACGAACAGCCACCCCGCTCGAGGCACATTTCTTCCGAACTACAGCTATACGTCGACTCCTGATGGTTCAATTGTGACGTCTATAATCGCATTCTGTAGCTAGCTTTCTACCCGTTTGTAGCTGGTGTTGCTTTCCGTGGGTTACACATGAGTCGGTTCTGGTTTGCTTGGCTCAGCGACACGGCAGAACCACTGCTCAGCGTGTGTGCTCTAGGTATGTTACTGTTTAGGATTTGTCCCAAGTCTCTTCTCGCCGTGGTAGACAAAGTCGGTGGAGGTTCTAAGTTGACCCTCTCAGCCAATGTGCTGGCTTTGATTAGAACCGAGGCATCAGATTACACACTGATCGAGTACTGTTAGTTTTGATGTTCGAAGGGACTTTGAATCCTAAGCAGGTAGCAGTGGAGCCCTGCCGCAATTGGTATGAAATTCAAGGATGTCCATTCCTGGACAGGCTCGGTCCGGGGAAAAAAGATTGTTAAGCCTCATCTCGTTCATTAAAATTTGGTTTTTGAAAATTAGAGCTTGCTTTTGTTCCCACGGAACAACTAGAAAAAAGAGAAAAGTACACTGAGGGAAAAAAATATTAAAATCAAATAGAAACGTAATTGATCTTACAATAAACGTCAGCGAAAGTACTGTATATTGGTAAATATTCAATTCAATTACGCGCATATTAAAATGACCGCGTTCGTACTGAAAAAGCATCCGTGAAGTGAATAATCAAGACAAAAACTAAAAAAAAATTGAATTTGCATGTTGCCTGCAGTGGAATTCGAACCCGACCATCTCCGGATATCAACAATTTGTGGCAAGCATCTTTGCGCACTCAGCTACACCCAGGCATATAAATTTGCTTTCAAATGTTGAATATCCATCAACACCACATCACGCGATTTTTACGGATAAACATGTATGTACTATGTATGTATGTGTGTGATGTCACCGCTCTCAGAGCGGCGCTTGGGGTGCGTATGTACACTAACATATACATACTCAGATGTGAACGGCCAAATACGTGCGTAATAAATTTTGTATGAAAATATTATTTTTAAATACGAACATTTTTAAACGATAATCAAATATAAAGTATTCATTTTTACTATGCATTATTTCCCTCAGTGTAC
>NW_016172877.1:7325-12556 GCF_001687245.7 Rhagoletis zephyria
CAATGTAGTATTCTATGAATCGTCGTTGGGCATTGAACTGTTGCCGCTGCTGTGGTTGTGACGCGCTCTTTTTGGTTAGTGACTACCTCACAGGCTTCCCGCCCCAACCCACTGACCACTCGATTTTCAAGCAGTTTGTTGTGCGAGCACTTCTAGCAACACTCGAATGCTGCTGTAGTTGATATCCCAGCGCAGACACTTAGCCAGTCAGCTAGATGGTCGACCCGTCGGTTAGTCGTTTGAACAGCTAGCCAAGCAGCCAGCCAGTGAAATGTGCGAAATAACTACCATTACTATTACCAGATTATTATTATTATTATTATTGTGTTTTTCTTGTCCAAGTCGTATCAACTGTGTTTGTGCTTTTGACGTAGTAACTACTTTTACATTATACGTTCCTCATTCATACATCCATTCACACAATCCAGTAAGTATGAACTTGGTCAGTTAACCAGGCAGGCAGACGGGCAGCTTGTCAGCCAGTAAACCAGCCAGCCAGCAAAGAATTGGACATTCAAGCGCAAATGCGTTTTGTCTAATCGAGCGTTTGGGCAATTAATTATAGTCTCGACACGTAAAAATATAAATAAATGTGGAGAATACAAACTAATAAAATGGCGAAGAACAAAGTAGGGTATACAGATATAAGGTGACAATGAAGTGGGGTGTATCGTCTAAATTCTTAGTGATGATTGTGCGGTACACTTTTTGCTTTGATGATTTAAAAAAAATATATATTAAAGTCAGGATGAGAAAATACTCTTTGGACTTCTTTGTTCTTCGTTTTCTAGGTGCGCTTTAGAATTTAGCGATCTTCTAAATAGAAACATCTGCCTTGTTGGCTCTACTCAAGTTTTTTTTTGTTTTTTTTGTGAGTCGTTGCAGCAGCAGCAGCGCCTTTATAGTATCTCCGACTGTCTGTCACGCTGTCACTCCATAAAAGTCTCAACGGAGCATTGCGGCCAACTATGTACATACATTTTTATTACTTTTTATTTCGTCGACTTTTCAATCTCCAATTGTTCGTTTACCATTTTAGTCTGCGCCATCTTATCGCCTTCACTACATATTATTTAGTTGCCATATATTGCGTGGCATTTCAGTTCATTTGCTTGCTTTATATCTATTTTTTTTAATATTTTTTTTTCTTCCAACAAAGTATTTGTATTACTCGCGCGTTCCTGCCTGGCATTTAATTTGCGATCTTTCATTTTCTTTTTTCAAGGCAACTAGTTTTGGTCTATGAATTCACTTCATTCAACGCGATCTGTTGCTGCTTTTACTTTGCTTCAACGTTGCGTGCTGCCTGCCGACCAAGGCTGTCGTTTATTCCCAATCTTCATCTGCCTTTGCAAAGCAATTACTTGTGATTTAATCTGAAAATGTAATGCATAAATAAAAATTAATGCGCTCGCATTAATAAAAGTAAAAAATTCTACATGTTTGCCAAGCGCACTTATCGGTTGCAACGAACTCTTATGGCTTGTATACTTGTTGTTTTGCTTTTGTATCATCCTGTGGGATCAGTTAGTCACTGCTGTTTAATTAATTAATTTTCCTGATTGCTTGTTAGCTTGCGTCGTGGCTTTGTAAATGCAACTCATTGTTTATAGTTTTTTTAAGAGCAATGCAGTCGAGTGCATATTTGCATGACCCCGTTTTGAGCTTTTGACTTCGATTGAACCCATTAATAAGGCGCTGATAACAATGTTTGCGCTGCTGTTCTACTTGATTTGCTGATTTTCACGCTTCATTTCTATTTCTGGAATGCAATTTGGTGAGTAAATAGCTTGCTGCTGGGTAGGTTTGATTAGTTGTGATTTTTTCTGTTCTGAGCAGAATTTGTATTCATTTTATAATATGCACATAAAATTATTCTAATGAGTCTTAAGCAGTGTTTGCATTATTCAACTTTGCGTTCAACAATTGCGTTCAACTCAACGCAGGGTTGCACGAAAAAAAAGTTGAATGGCTAAATGTTGGCTGGCGACCAACTTTGTTGAAAGCGATTAGTTGAAAGGCCATTCAACCAAAAGTTGAATGCAAAGTTGAACAATGCAAACACCTTTTTATGGCGAATATTTTGATATTTTTTTCATATTTTGATATTTTTTTCGTGCAACCCTGCGCTGAGTTGAACGCAAATGTTGAACGCAAAGTTGAACAATGCAAACACACTTTAAGCTTGTGATTTTGTTGAATTTGTGANAAGTAAGGCGGCTTAAGAAAGTACGAGTTCAATTTTTACTAGGAAATCTTGCCCTAGAGGAACTATGGCTGACGAATAACAAAAATATAGTGCAAGATATCCCGTAGTTAGAAGATTCGCCACTTTCGATGGTTGCGAAAGAAATATTCGATATCCGCTTAGATTTTTCAACAAAATTTGTATCAAACGACACTAAAGAGGAAACAGTCTTGGGCCCGAAAAAGTCTCTTACGCGTTCGCCAGCCGATTTTCAGTCTTTCAATGCTGAACATAATCAATTGGCGTAATCTTCAGACATTTAGCTGAATTCAAAGGAATTAAAAAGTTGGTAAGACAGCAGCTTTAGTTAGAGAGTTTACTCGGAGGCCGCATAGGTACGGGATGATGCCCATAAGAGAATTTCCTCTGACCTGTCCCTAAATTTCTTAAACCCGACATCCGTGCATATGCATTTTCGTAGGTGTGGTTTCATAACCCCAATGAATTAAAGTAATTTATTCTTTGATACTAAGAAAAAAATTCATGCATTCAATTTTAATATTAAACTTTTCTCAAAAAGTAGAAACAAAAATATATAGCATTTATTTATTAAAGCCGCTTTGAAGTGCGAATGTACGCTTAGCAAAATTCTTTTGTTGAACTTTAATGCATCCCATCTGTAAAATTACGGGTCTGGTTTTCTCGCGAATCTTTGTACACCCTACAATGGAGTTGTACAAAGTGACCTCCCAGAAATTTAAGACGCTTTGGCGAATGGTTCAATGTCCCGTTAGTATTCCGATGAGAAGCCGAATTAGCCAGAAGCGGATTAGTCCACCTGTCGCTGTTAGCTGCACTGGAATTGCATGGCAGGCTGTATGCTTTGACGCGCTGCCGCTTCCTAGCTATGCTGCCAAAGTGATTTCAGAAATTGTCGGCATTCTTATGCGCATATCGAGTAAGTCCTTACCTTGGCCTTGGTAGCAGCTTTGCTGCGCTCAATGTAGGCGATGTTTGTAGGAGTTATGCCGATTATGCTTACCAACTTCGCAGCCAACCAAATTGCATATACATACATAATTAGGGAGTATATATGTCTTTTTCACAGACCGTTTTTTTAGAGAAGAAGGTTTAACTGCGTTTTTCGTAATGCGAAATATGGGTATTAGGTTAACGCAGCCTCACTCAATGCCGAAGTTTTATTGACGGCCTTTCAAGAAACGGAGCTTAAAGCCTTCAGGAACGGCAAATGGATTTTATGCGAAGCCTTTTCATGGCAGAAATACACTTGGAGGTAGCGATGGCGATAACTGATTAAAAATCGATAAGTTGTTAATTTTAGTAGATATGCGAAAAATATTTGGCAATGCCATTTTCATACATATGTAAATAGACGTCGGTAAAGGCTTTCTGTCCTAAATTGAAAATTGTACATATGTATTTATAGCGTATTGATGCCAAAAACTTTAAGAAGTCGTGCTTAAATATGAAATAGTATGGCAGCATTAATTTCGAATCGATTAAAATAATGGAAAATTTGTGACCTTTTTGATCGCCAGCTTCATCAATCTCGTTATCAATATCTCGAGTACGAATTGATAAATGTAGGTGGTTGATCGATACTATATGCACTATATATGTATCATATTTTATCTCTTCTGTTTTATGCGTATTTATATCAGCATTCTGTAACTGGTTATCGATTTTGTATCGATTTTTTTTTACGTGTATTCGAATAAATAAGTTTTTCGCTAATTTTATCGATTTAATTATCGAAACTTGTATCGATATATCGATTACTGTTACTCGCTTACGTCATGGTATCATTTTCATTCGTCGGCCAAATCACTTTCATTTTATTTTTTATAACATATTTTGAAAAAAAAAAGTGCGGCGCGTGAACTGTGTGCTACTAACGTTTTCTATGCAGCACTTGCCCATCTTTAGTTCCCAATGTGTACCGCTAGAGAAGTGTTGAAAAAATATACAATTTGACGATGATTTTCGCACTTCTTTGCCATAGCCAAACTTGATACTAAGCAACTCTGCTGTGCTGTCACTTCTGCCAAAAGCTGATGTCATTACTACATGTAATACGGCGTCGATTATGCGATTATGTTGTTAAACAATGCTCTTTGTCGTGTCATACGCATTTGATTTTTCCGCTACTCGGATTTTTTTCTCAGTGCCTTAAACTCATTAAAGTGAGTGCATGTGTTTGTGTTCCTTTCGGCGTGTCAGCCTCTACACCATGTACATAGTATGTACATATGTACATACATTTGTATATAGTGCAATGCAATAAATCACAAAAAACAGCATCATCAGCAATAATTGCCATTAACCTACTACACGATGAATGCCGACGTCAGCAAAAACTGAAATCGTAATAAATCCAGTAACCCAAAAAAAAAGTAGTTGAAAAAAAATTTACGCAAATTATCGCACATCAAAATTTTTTTCCTATTAATAATGTTCGTTGAAGCTGCAGCACGCGATTGCCAGCGACAGAATGCAGCGGGGAAACAGAATAAAAAAAAAAAATACAAAAAAATAAAAAAAACTAAAAAAAAAACTTAACACTCAACCACCAGCTGGAAATAAATTAATAAAAACGTAACTTGCAAGAGACAGCACACATGTTGGTACATATGTGCATATGTTTGTATGTATGTATGAATGTGTGCATGCATCTACTCTTCTCAACAATTCTGTTTTATGAATAAAAGCAGGTTGCATTATTCGCACAAGTTTTCGCACAAAGCCCCAGCATCGAGCAGAGAAATCAGAAATGAAAAATCTCATAAAAGCTGCCACAAAATCAAATCAAATAAAAAGTAATTACTCTGCTTGCAGTTGCTTTGTTTTTTGGTGCGGCTGTTCCACTTTTTAGCGCAGCACTCGTGAACAGCCATTCAGAATTCGGTTGATGGACTTTAGAATAGTTTTAAAAGGCGTAAAAATTAATAAGTGTTTCTTTTTATATGGAAACGCAAAAAAAAATATTGGCAAGTTTTTGTTTTTCTGACAGTCCTTATCGCTT
>NW_016172879.1:0-12555 GCF_001687245.7 Rhagoletis zephyria
AACAGTTTTCACAGTGATTGTAAAATCACCGTTTTGCCCATCTCTAGTTTGAAATATACGTCAACATATCAACAGGAACGTTCTAAAGAATAAATGNTTTTAATAACGGTATTATAAAATTATGGAGTGCTTATTGCGTTGGCTTTTTTAATGGCTGTATCAAGCTGTACTATCGAAAATTCACATAATTCTAAAATAGTGATTCGAATCACCGATTAAAGTCACTGCTTTCAGGAAATCACAGTAACAGTTTTCACAGTGATTGTAAAATCACCGTTTTGCCCATCTCTAGTTTGAAATATACGTCAACATATCAACAGGAACGTTCTAAAGAATAAATGAACAAAAAAGCTTATTCCAAACGTTCAGAATGAATAAAGAAATGCAGCCAATAAAACCAGTAAACAACCTTGGGTGAATTTGGCGGTTGTCTTCCTCGGGGGTGGAGCCGACGTAGTCCTGATCCAGGAGCCGTGGATGAGCAGTAACGGTATCTCCGGGATTAGGACGCCTAAGTTTAAGCTGATGGTGCCGAAACAAGCAGGTAGACCAAGATCCTGTATGCTCATCAGAAACGAATTCAAAGCACCAGTTTTACCTAATTTCAACAATGAGTACATTGTGACGGTTAGCGTGGAGGGCGGCGCCAGAGAGCTCTGGCTCGTTTCCGCATACATGGCGCATGAGGACGAGGTGGAACCACCTCCACTATTGCTGCGCGAGACCATAGCTGAACGAGGCGACGAAAAGACGACATCATCATTGGATCGGATGCGAACTCGAGGCACTCGTGCTGGAGAAGCTCAGGCATCAATGCGAGAGGCGAGTCTCTTTTTGATTTTATTCCAAGTGAGGACTTAGGTATTTGTAATAGAGGTAACGAACCGACCTTTATCACTGCGGCCAGGCAAGCGGTCCTCGACCTTACCCTTGCCTCGTCTTCTTTATCATCCCGTATTTCCGATTGGAGGGTTCTTCAGGATCACTCCTTCTCGGACCATAGATATATTCAGTTTTATATGGACGAAGATCGTCCAAAAATTATCCCCTATAGAAATTTTAGGAGAACAAATTGGGACCTCTACCCCCAAAAATTGCGGGAACTACTCCCCGAGGCCCCTCCGGTAAACTCAAGCACTGAAATCTCGATTGCGGACTCGGTAGAGAAATTTACACCAGCTGCCATTGAAAGGTCATGCCCGCTGAGCAGGCCCTCGGGCAAAGCCCGACCGAAATGGTGGACGATGGAACTCTAGGAACTTAGGGCGTCGAGCAGGCGCCTTTTCACCAAAGCCAGGAAGAGTGGACAACACTCCGACTGGGAACTCTACAAGGTCGGATTGGGTATATATAAGGCCGAGATAAGAAAGGCCAAAACTGAGTTGTGGAGAAATTTCTACGAAGTAGTAGAAGGTAGCCATGAATCGTCTCGATTTAGGCGAATCCTTGCGAGGAGTCCTGTACCTTTGGGATTCTTGAGGGACGAAGAGGTAAACTGGGCCATGAGCGGAGGGGCGTCGCTTAAGCTACTCCTTGACACACATTTCCTAGCAAACCCCACACCGTGGGAGCTTACTGGTGTCGGTACGGTTGGCTGCCCAACATTCTCGGGTGAACTTCTGGAGAAACGCCGACTGCTTTGGGCGATTGACTCTTTCAAGCCCTTCAAGTCCCCCGGACCGGCTGGCATTATTCCTGCGCAGCTGCAAAACGCAGCCGAGGTCTGGTGTAGCTGGCTCACCCCAATCTAGCGAGCTGCCTAGAAAGGGGGTACATCCCGAGGGCCTGGAGGAGGGTGAGGGTCACCTTTATCCCCAAAGCAGGAAAAAGCTCTCATGTGTCTCCGAGGGACTTCAGGCCAATCAGTCTCTCCTCCTTCTTACTGAAGACTTTCGAGAGGCTCATTGACCTGTATATAAGAAACAGGATTCCTCGAGAGCGATTGAGCCTCTCCCAGCATGCGTATCTAAAAGGCAGATCCGTGGAATCTGCGTTGCACTCAATTGTTAAAGTCATAGAGGAGTCTCTTATGAACAAAGATTTTGTAGTTGGGGCCTTCCTTGATATCGAAGGGGCTTTTAATAATATGTTACCTGGGGCGATAGTAAGAGCGCTAACTAAGCTTGGAGTCGAGAGCCACTTAGTTGGGCTCATCTCTCGCATGTTGTACGACAGAACTGTCATAGCGGAATGGGGAAATGCCTCTGACCAGCGTAAAGTGAGCAGAGGCATCCCGCAGGCAGGCGTCCTTTCCCCCATTCTCTGGATAGTCGTAATAAACGACATCTTCGAGGAGTTGAAAAGGAGAGGATGCCGGGTTATTGCTCTGTATGATCTCATGCAAGGGTACCTGAATTTGGTCACAAACTGGTCTTCTAGATGTGGACGTGCTATAAATCCTGGAAAGACGGGGCTCGTACTATTCACCAGGAGGTATAAAGTGCCTCATACCCAGCTTCCCTCAATAGGAGGTGTTTCCCTTGCTCTTTCTGACAGGGTCAAGTTCCTGGGTGTGATCCTGGACAGGAAGTTATCATGGAAGCCAAATATCGAGGAGCGAGTAAAAAAGGCATCAGTGGCTCTTTACTGCTGTAAAAATGCTATAGGGAAGAGATGGGGCCTCTCTCCAAAAGTGATATATTGGCTGTATGAAACCATAGTGAAGCCAATCATGTTATATGGGGCCATTGTCTGGTGGAATTCACTGGAAAAGTCTACTCTTGTTCGAAAGCTAGAGCGCGTGCAAAGAGCTGCCCTCGTTGGAATCAGCGGGGTGCTCCGGACCACTGCAACTCTATCACTAAACGCTATGCTCATCGTCGCACCTGTTTACATCGCGGGAAGAGTAACGGCGGTCCGCTAGGCCATTAGGCTCAAAAATTCTGGGTTCTGTTTGAACACAGCACACGGCCACTCGACGATTATCAAAAGTTTCGATTTCCTTCCGGAAGAATTGGACTGGCGTGTTCCGAGGCTGGCCCCAAACGGATCCTTCTCCACGCATATTCCCCCAAGGAGCGAATGGGAGAATGGCAGTCTCTGGAATAGGGGTCCAATAAACATGTTCACGGATGGATCGAAGCTGGATGGAAGAGTCGGTGGAGGGGTCTGCTGTCGGGAACTCTCGATAGATCTTATGTTCAGACTGCCGGAGGTGGCCGCTATAAAAGAGGCAGCCTATTGGCTATGCACCAACCCCCTGCCAACAAGGAGGGTAAATATCTACTCTGATAACCAAGCGGAAATTAAAGCGTCGGGATCGCTTATGGTGCGATCGAAAGTGGTCGGGGAATGCCTGACCTCTCTCTCAAGTCCCTCGGAATACTTCCAAATCAAGCTGATTTGGGTACCGGGACATAGTGACATCACTGGAAACTGCAGGGCTGATGAATTGGCTAGGCAGGGCACCCTCGAGGCCATTACCTCGGATAGGGAGGGCGTAGGAGTTCCGTTGGCAACCTGTGGCCGGCTTCTGGACAGATGCGCTCACTGTCGGCTCAGCGAGCGCTGGGAAAAAACCCCGACATGCTAAGTTGCAAGGTCTTTCTGGCCGGTTGTTGACCGCGGGCGATCAAGGGAGCTTCTGCAGCTGGCTAAGCGCCACCTCTCAATCCTCACAGGTGTACTGACCGGAAATTGTCCTTTAGGAACCCACGCGGTGCGACTTAACATCGTCACAGATCCCAACTGCCGCAGCTGTTTGGAAGATGAAGTGGAATCACTTCCTTCTCAGATGCCCGGCATTCGCAAGACTAAGATTTAAGCACCTCAGTGCTCATTTCTTCAACACTCCTGAAAAGCTCTCCGGAGTAGACATCAGCTGCCTGCGGTACTTTGTTCTGAGCACCCAGCGCTTCTCTTAGCTTCTAACGCAGAATATTTTAGTTGCCGTTCAAAGAACTTGTGTAAATGTGGTAGCACAATGGACAATCCAATTAATGTCTAAGTTAGGCCCCCTGGTGGGGTCTGTCACAACAACCTAACCTAACCTAATACCATGTCCCCACCGGAGCTAACCACGTAGTTATGGCTGTTGAGTTGGTTATCCCGATAACCCACTTCATTTAGCGTAGTTTCGCCATATGTATAAAATTGACAGCACTTAACCATTTCACTGAGATGGTTAAAAGCTAACCATCTCGAAATCACGTCGAAAGTCTGATACAACCCTGTGTTTTCCCGCCATCTGTGCGTCATTAGCGTTAAAATGTAAAAAAGTCGTTCCTTACTAGTGTTTGGACTTCACTAAGATCAGATTATATTTACTCCGGTTTTTGGAAAATTTGAAATCTACTCCTCTACTCCGCTTGACTTCAAATCTATTCCGTTTTTTTTCATTCATGTTATGCCCCTCTTGGGCCGATTTGAGTGTACACCACCGGTTTCAGTAAAAAAAATTTAAAGGTAGCCAAATCTCACTGTTAAAAAGTAACTCTTTCATAGCAATGCATCAATAAAGTACCTTCCATATTTTTAGATGTATGGCTGTAGAAATTAGCGGATGCAAAGCTATACTGAAGTTGTTAAAAAATATATGTAGAATAAAATTTATATAAAGTAGAAAAGGTTTCGATCCTATTGCTCTTTAAAAAATTAAGTGTTAGAAACGTTCTACTTTATATCATCTAGATATTTAACATATTATCATTACATTGCCTCGCGTTCTTATTTTTGCATGAATAGAAAATATTTAAGTCAAACACTTAATGTCAGAAACGAAAATAAAAAATTCAATCTAGTACGGAAAATTTGTTTTTGTTCAGATTTTTAGTCCTGAATCGAGTTTGAGGTCCGAACACTGTTCTCTACATTTGTACTGCTTTATAAACCTCAAATCGCAGTGTGGACAGCAATAGTTAATAAATTGGTTAAGTTCGATTTGAGATGGTTAACTTTTTGGTGGGGACATGTTATAACCTACTATGTAAACTATAGAAATAAAACTTGTTTCATTACCATTGTTGTGCAAAATGAAAATGACTATCTTAACGCTCGAAGCGCTACCACTACAATGAGCAACTACAGAAAAAATACTGCTCTGGTGCTGCCGTGGTGAATATATTTTTCTATTATTTTTCTTCTGTTTACGCGAAAAACAATGCAGGTAGTAATTTTCATTGAATTTCTGTAAGAATCTATACATTTTATGCTTTTGTTTTATAATTCCACGAATTTTATGTGTTAGCAAGGACAAGAGATATGGCTAAGAAAGGCTTAAAGATCTTGGCGATGGGCTGTTTACCCGCCGGATACTTGCAATCTCATTTGTAAAAAGTATACGAAATATTTCTTTTTGAGTGAATTTAAAACTAAAAGAATAAACTACTTTAGATTTCGGGCAGCTGTTTCTTGTTAGTTCATGTGTACGAAGTTCGCTCAGGGTCAATGGGACAGCCCTTTGGATAAATTGAACCGAAATTTCTGCTACACGAATTAATATGAACCACCATAAGTGTACGGTGATGACCATGATTTTGTTGTGAAAAAACATTTACATATATTATAATACAATTGAAATTATACCTCGCTCAATTCTTGTTAAATAGCAGACCTGTTTAAATTCTTATTGAAGGCTTGTTCCTATTGATATAAAAGTACTCGGGATGGTAAATTTTTGACAACTATGAGGTGAATGAAAGTTTCCGAGCCGAGCAAGAATCACACCTATCTGACGGTTTTCAAGTGTTTTTTGTTTAATAAACGCAAAGCTTTTAGTTCTAGAAGAATTAAAGTCAGTAAAGACATATTCTTTTTATATAATTGCCGCATTTCATTTGCTTAATTTCTTTTGCACCAGAGCAACTGCCCAAAATTCCCAGCAGTAAAAATTTTCTTACCATAGAAAAAAGTTTTTTTCACCATAGCACTTTTCTACTCATTGGCACAGGCCCAGAGTAATAAAATTTTTTAAATGAAAAAATAATTTGCCTCATCCTGAGTTTCGCCTGATAAGCAATTCCCCCGAAAATGNTCTTCTTCTTATTTGGCGCTGTAACCGCCTAAGCGATTTTGGCCGAGTCCAAAACAGCACGCCAGTCATTTCTCTTCTGTGCTAACTGACGCCAATTGAAAATGCCAAGTGAAGCCAAGTCCTTCTCCACCTGGTCTTTCCAACGCAGAGGAGGCCTTCCTCTTCCTCTGTTACCAGCATCGCGGCCCGCGTTGAATATTTTCAGAGCAGGAGCGTTTCTGTCCATTCGAACGACATGGCCAAGCCAGCGGAGCCGCTGAAATTTAATTCGCTGCACTATGTCTATTTCGTTGTAAAGTTCATACAGCTCATCGTTAAATTGTCTTCGATATTCGCTATCACCAACGCGTAAAGGTCCGTAAATCTTTCGCAAAATCTTTCTCTCGAAAACTCCAAGAGCCGCCTCATCAGTTGCTTTCATTGTCCATGCCTCCGCGCCATACACCAGCACAGGCATGATGAGTGACTTATAGAGTGTGATCCAAGGCGTATTTAACAAGGTGGTGTTGGCCGTATATAAGTAAAAAATTACACTAACAAATTATACGCTGATGTCCATACTGTCATTGGTATCAATTACAACAAACACATCATTTTGACGTAATGGCCTCCGCGGCGAAAAACTCAGCTGTCGCCCCAACACCACCTTGTTTAATACACCTTGGTGTGATCTTTCTACGACGAGAGAGGACTTTACTTCTCAATTGCCTACTCAGCCCAAAGTAGCACTTGTTGGCAAGGGTGATTCTCCGTTGGATTTCTAGGCTGACATTATTATTGGATGGCGGTGATGTCAGCCTTCGTCTTCCCGAGGACATCAACCAGCCGGGCAGAGGCACCTTCCGCATTAAGGGTCCGGATATTCCAGGTGCATACCCTTAAATCATAGTCGTTTATACGTTTGCCGTGGTCGTCATCGGAAATTGGGGGTATCATCCGAGGCTATTTTTTATTTTTCATTGGGCGGGGTTTTAACGTGGCGGGACCCAAACCCAGCGCACGCGAAGTTTTACGCCTTCTCTCTTTAGCTCGCTCTTCATTTGTCTGTGGTTTTGTCGTTACCCTTGTCTTTGTTTCCGCCCTTGTATCTTGCTCTCTGTATTTTCATTACCCACTCCACAGTGGCGTTAAAAGTCCAATGTAGCCGCCCCCTGTCTGTTCACGCATGCGCATATGCATACGCAAAAATTAAGTTTTATTCTCTGATCAAATAATAAAACTCCAGAAATAACGATTATTTTTTACTGAAAAATTATGTCTAGAGTTGTTGCAGCACAGTCTATATTTTAAAAGTTGCAGGTTTTTGTAAATATTTCGCGAAAATATCAACCAGAAAAACAGGAATTACCTGCTCCAACTGAATTTTTAGACGCCAAATGAATTGAAACCTCACGACCGAGTGTGCGAAGGTGTAGTCGTCATGTAATCGTTTCATCATGATTGTGACGATGAAGCAACTAGGATTGGACGACCAATGTGCAGAAAGGCTTAGAAGGAATGAAGCATCATATAAACATGGTAATACTTCAAACATACTTTCCCATTTTGTCATACACCATGCAAACATGAGTCGTTCAAGCACAGAATTTTTGTTTTTTCCGGTTCACAATGTAAAAAATTATGGATTTCTTCCATTTTTCTCCCTTGCGTCCTCACTTTTTGGAAATTGAGTTACAAAATGGGCGATTTTACCATCCACATCGCAAGAGGTTTGATCAAACGTCAACATGGCGACCACAGCACCCGGATTCCAGCATTCGATATCGCTAAAACTCCAACGCCAATTAGTGCTAAAGAAATCTTAGAAATTTTCAGCGATTTTCACGATTCTATCATGAAAATGCAACTCTAAAAATCGCTATTTTTGGCTCATTTTTTACCAATTTTAGGGATGAACAAAATGAACCTGGACAAATTGAGTGAACTGTTTTTGACAGCTAAAATAGCGATTCCAGCGTTTTTTCCATCGCTAAAAATACTTCCGTTTCGCTTAAAAGCCTGCAAATTTGACGACGACAAAAAGTCGGTGCTAAAAAAGTAAATCAAAAAAATAGGTAATATTTAAATTATTTTTTGTTTAAAATACTCGATTAAATAAAAGTTGTTGTAATTCATATTAAAAATGGAAAACTGCAACAGTAGAAGGGTGACAAATGAACAAAAATATATGCTTGTTCAATATTTGGAAGAACACAGGGAATTTGTTCATGGCAGGTATGGAAAAGATTTTCTCGTAAATGAAATCGTTGAGGTTCTTTTTTTTAATTCGTGAATGACACCGGATGCAAACGTTTGCTGGAGCAGTGGAACCATCTTGCCCAGAAACTAAACGCGTGTGGAGGAGCCATTAAAGACATTGGGTGGAAACAGAAACAAGTCAACCAGCTATTTTTGATGCGATCACCATTATAAACATCCTTTGCACTGCCTTTAATAAACATTATTGTTGGATAGGAACGAATTTTCATTTCACGCGGTAAATACGAAAATCGTATACAAAGAAGTTTTCGTGCTCGTATATTCAGGCCATGTAGTTCCACAGCAACTTGCCCGAAAATTGGTTCCGTGTGTTTGCAGTAACCACACCATCGTTCATAAAATATGACCATAATCCTTCCAAGAAACGATTGGGTGTGTGGTTTAGTAAATAATGGCTAGCAACTTAAGAAGCGGCTTGCAGTAGGGAATAAAGTTCTATATTTATCGCTGGTTTTCATGAATAGCATTACAGCAGTTTTTTGTATTCATGGTTGCAACAATATGCTTAATTAACTAACTTGTTATCACTTTACAAACACTTTATTTAATTTGGAATCCAAAACTCTTCGATTGTACTCTATTAATTTTATTAATAAGTTATATGAATTTATAATAAATCGGTCAAATTTATTGAAAAGTTTTACTTTTATTTATCACTATTAAAATCAAAACAAAATTTGACAGCTGCCGTTGCTGCACAGCGCTCCTGGCGGCCGGACAAAGTACTAAAATTTAGGCTAAGCAATTTGTAGCGACGTGGTGGACAGAATGGCGATCTGCGGAGTTCGCCAAAAATTCGGATAAAATTATAGCTTAAACGTTTTAGCAGATTTTAGCATTTTAGCGATAGCGAAAGTTGGAATTCGGGTGCAGAAAATCAAAAAATTTTGATTTATGCTTAAACTTCCCTCAAACAGTTTGTCAAACCTTCAAACACCCCAATAGACAACACAAATGGATTGTAACAAAGGGATATTTCGCTTGGTTTGTCAACCCGCTTGTGTTGTGTATTCCGCTCTTTAGTTCTCAACGTAACCTAAAATTGAACTCAAACCTAAAAGCTTGTTGTGTTGATTCCAAATTTGCCATAAATCGTTTTATTTTAATTAGTAAATACCTGTCTATGTTTTTAAAGTACTATAGCAATTGATATATATAGGCAAATACTGATTCCGAAACTTTTCTGTAAATCAAGAAGATAAAAATTTTTTACTTATTAGGTTCTTTCCCGTACGCAACGCGGGATCCCGCGGGTGCCCAAAATAGCAATCAATCCCGTACTCAATAGAATGGGTAATAGAGAGCGAAAATTGGAACGTATTAGATCGTAAGTGCTTCTTCTTCCTGCCCGAAATAGCCCAGTCTCTTTTTGCCAGTAAAAATGGATAAAGTGTCAAAGTGTATATCAGCTATTTTGTGTTTACATATTCCGAGCGTGCTAGGCGAGGTGAAGTGAGCTGTACGGAGATGGCATCGTATACATATTAACCACTACACACTTATTTTTAAGTAAAAATGCGTGTATGGATGTGTACTTTTGCGACAACTGAGCCAGTGTGGCATCAGCTCACCAGAAAAAGCCAATTTTTCCTAAACCAAAGCGCCAAGTTTTTATTATCATGTTTAATAATTTTTTTGATTCAGTAAAAAGTGTATATACATATCCATTTCCTCACGTTTTTATTAATAAATTAATTTCAATATAATTTATATATATATATAATTTTATAGCAACGCAAAACATATTTAATTTACATATTCCTCACATTTTATTCAGTAAATGAATTCCATCTTAATGTAGAATATTAGTGTATAGCATGATACAAAAAAGAAGGTAGTTTCATTACTACTAATTTTTAATTATGAAGCAGAGNTTTTATTAATAAATTAATTTCAATATAATTTATATATATATATAATTTTATAGCAACGCAAAACATATTTAATTTACATATTCCTCACATTTTATTCAGTAAATGAATTCCATCTTAATGTAGAATATTAGTGTATAGCATGATACAAAAAAGAAGGTAGTTTCATTACTACTAATTTTTAATTATGAAGCAGAGTTTTGACATTTCTCCAGATGTAAACATTAAGCATAGCTTTGCCACATTGAAATTTTTTATAGGGGAGATTTTCTTTTAAATATTTGGGAGTAAAATTTACAGACAAACAATAGTAAGTTGATGTGTTCGATAATCAAATTTGAACGTTTTTCTCAAGCGTTTAAAAGATCCTTCCAATAATATCGATGTGCAGAGATGAAGAAATAAAATAAAATCTAGTTTTGAAACATTTATTATTAAAATCCGTTTTTCATTTTATTTTAAACAAAATAAATAAATTTACATAACAAAACTCTTTTTTTTTTTTTAAATAGGTCGAAGAAGATGTATTGTTAGATATTTCTTTATTGAAGCATAGTCTGAAACCACGATTCGGAGAATGTTGAATGGTCTCATTGCCCTCAATGAAAGGAGTCACAATTCAGAATTCTCCGAAAATGAAGTATCTCTAAGTAACTCTGGATACAAAACTTTCATGGAAATCTAACGAGGAACACAAAACCTCTAAAGAATGGGCAGCATTTTGGCAATATAAACTGGTCTTTGGATTAATACCTCTATGATCTGACCTATAATTAGCTATGCGTCAGTGATAGGGTGGAGCAGATTCTCAATCAAGAGCGTAGGAGGTCTGCTTGCAAAACTTCAAAGAACTACTGCCGTGTGCGGTACGAAAGATTTCTCTACAATACGTGGCGTTGCTCTTGATGCACTGCTGCACTTACCGTCGTTCACTTTTCTCTTGGCAAGTATGCTTCGGTCTTCCAGGCTGAGGTATTTGCAATCCTCAAGGATATGGACTACGTAGTGGAAAATAGGTGGAGCGGAAGGAGTTTACATGACGGCCAAGCTGCACTTAACACACTACTTACTTCCAGACTCTGAGTGCCAGTTCAATCGGGAGTACCTCCTATCGTATATAACTATAATATTTATCATATCATGAATTTCAATTTTCGTTTTTGCGCTTATCGAAATTTCTTTTTAATTTTGTAAATATTTTTTTTTTTATAAAAAAATGATTATTGAGGACTAGGTATGGCAGCACGAAATGTCACAATCTGCTTAATTATCAGGTAATTAATACGGCGCCCGAAAAGTGACAATGAAACTACCTTCTTTTTTGTATCATGGTGTATAGTTACGGTGACCTNATCGATGGCAAACATCGAATTTTGACCCGATATTATCGATGTTTCAAAAATATCGATGCATCGTTTGCATCCCTAGGTCCACGATACTTTATCTGGTTTCGATGTAAAGAACCAAAATGGTTGCTTAATAGCCTCTTTATTTAACTTTAATATTTTTGAGTGGTGTATAGTTACGGTGACCTTCCGTTTTGTTTTTTGCAGGACCGTACTGTTTTTCAAAGGTCGGTCCTGCGTAGTTTTTCAAACCTGAAAACTCTGAAAATGTACTGCTTTTTTCCAAGTGTCCTGCATTTGTCCCGCATTTTATTCGTTATTTTAAAATTATCGGACAATGGATGTATTTTTAAAAAAAAGTATTTCTTGGTACTTTTCGTAGCTTTTCTTCAATATCTCATGAAAAAATCTCCCAATCAACGTAAGCGACTTACATCTTGAAGGGTATTGATGTGCCTCTTACCAAAATATAATGAAATGAAATGAANGACTTACATCTCGAAGGGTATTGATGTGCCTCTTACCAATATATATAACTTGTTTCGACTTCAATGAAAATTATTAGTGCTTTAGGCGACCATTTGCATTTTGTCGTCGCAGTCGAAAAAAGTGAGATTTTCAATCAAATACGCAGTTTTATTTGATTATTTTTTTCATTAGTTTAAAAATTCGATAAAGAAGATATATCATTACAGTAAATTTGAGCCAACGATAATCAAAATCGAATTGGAAATGCTATGAAACACAATCTGCACAAATTATATATTTTTGTAAAGGGCACATAAATACCTTTGTAACTCGTCGTTTACGTCGATTCATGACGTCGATTTTTGACAAATAACTGCGAAAAGTACAAAAAACAAAAAAGGGTATTGTTTTCGTTTTGAACGCCTCAAAATTTGCTTATTAAATAATCTTTTAAAGATTTTCACTTTTCGTGTAANATCTGCACAAATTATATATTTTTGTAAAGGGCACATAAATACCTTTGTAACTCGTCGTTTACGTCGATTCATGACGTCGATTTTTGACAAATAACTTCGAAAAGTACAAAAAACTAAAAAGGGTATTGTTTTCGTTTTGAACGCCTCAAAATTTGCTTATAAAA
>NW_016172881.1:0-10994 GCF_001687245.7 Rhagoletis zephyria
TCTGCGCTTAGTTCGCTGTGGACAGTAGTGACTGGTTGAGTGTAGAGACGGGACGCACTGCAAAATTAATAGGAAATGAGTACACCCTCGTAATGGGTTGCATTTCAAAGGCAATATTTTTAATGAATACGAGCACGAATAATGACGGTGGTAAAAATAAACCAGTAAAAGTATGATAAGCAGAAAAAGTTGAATTTTAAATAATTAAATGAAATTTAGAAAGTTTTTGCGTAGTACCACATGTCGTATTTGCAATATTAGATAGTTTCGTAGAATTATAAAACCGAATTTCTAGCAGTTCTTTCTGTTTAAAGGGCTGTTTGCAGCTCTCAAGAATAGGTGCAAGAAATATTTTTCACTATTTCGTTTTGCTTGAAAAATAACTTTGCTTTTGCTGTAAGTTTTCTTGGAGAAATAAATAAACGAGCATTTTTTTCTTGAGCCCTGTAAACTGATTTAAGAAATTTTGATAGAAGAAAATTTTTTTTAATTTCTTGATCGTCATTTTATATGAATTTTTCGTTTTTCTGGCTAATTCTCAAAATTATTTTGGATCATAGGCTTTTTCCAAGACGTGTGTTTATGCAATTGTTTTAGTAGGTAAGCATGTAGTAGAAAAATTCAGTCAAGCTGATGAAAAAAGTAAAGTCTATTTTCATTTATTTATTTGAAGTGTAAATAAAATAGAACAGAATAAATAGACATTTTTTTTTTGGTTACTTAGTAAGTTTTTCAGAGCTTTTCTCTGAGTCCACTTTTAAATATATCTTGTTAAAGGACTAACATAAGAATTACTATTTTTGTTTGGAATAAATATATATTTTTCACCTTTTTAATAAAATAAGTTTAAAATTGCCTACTTAAACTAACCGCATACAGGAATCACCTGTGTGAAGAAAAGTGAAATAATTCGAAACCTTTTGGAGAAATTAGTGTAAAGTGCCAATTTTTAAATGCCGTTAGGCGTCTAAATTAACTTGAAATTAGATTTTTGCTTACAAATTTTGAATATCTAGAGAACCCAACATTTTAAAAACTAACAAGGATTTTTTTTATATTTTTAGGATTTTTGATTACGAATGCGAGGCCTGATTTTAAAAATTCAAAATGGCAGCCAAAAAAATTAAATACATATCACATTCGCATGAAATGTTTTCCCCGGGGGTTTTATGATGATTAATTACGAATCTCAAGTCAAATTGGCTGACCCAGTATAGATACATAAATAGCAGCTAAAATATTAAAATCGCTAAGAGTCGCTTAACACTTTACAATCGCGGGTTCTTGGGTTCTTGAGGTCACTGACTATGCATCTGAAATCAAATTTTTAAAATTCAAAATGCCGGATGCATATTAGATCTATCATTTATGACTGAAAAGTTAGATTTGAAGGTATGTACGTACATGGCGTATGAGTAACATTCTCATCTCGTCTGAGTAACTCATACGCCATGTACATACGTACATATGTTCGATTTTAATAGACGCAGATTATAAATTTATTTACACTAAGCTTTCTCCGGAATTCTTAGGTCCATCACAGCTGGCCGCGACATATGCTTCACCACTGGCAACCTGTCAGAAGAGGACTAGACAAGCCAGATATTCTTAGGGCTGGTTTCTCCAACTCAACTTAACTTAGTTTAGCCATTTTTTGGACTTAGTCAAGAATAAGCTAATTAAAATGTAGGCTAATTTTTGGCCTAGCCGCCTAGATGGTGAAAATGAATAAGTCCGAAAAATTGCTAAACTGAGTTAAGATGAGTTGGAGAAACCTGCCCTTAGGGTATGTGCACACATGTGAACGATTTTTGTTTGTCTACATAATAAGAGAGAGGTCAGTTTCCGAATCGATATCTGTATATGGCTTTGCTTGTATCAGTACCATTACATCATACCAGCCCTTCTAAATATGAATTATTGTTCGCTTACATTTCGATCAATCGCGAAAACTAATTATTAAAGAAATGTCGAAAAAAACACAAATTTTGTTTACTTTTGAATACGGTTTCAGCGAGGGCGCTATAAAGACACAGGTATAAACTTTTGAAAAAAATATGCGTTGAGTCAAATGGGTTTACTGTAAATGTGTTTCTTACATCTCAATCAATCTCTCAGAAAACAAAACATAAAAATAACGCTCAAGAATTTGTTCTCTATCAAAAATGCTCTTGAATATGTATATCTGGTTTCCAAACCGTATGGAAATAAGGCTGAATTTTATTTAGTAGTTTTTAATCGTTGAGGTGCCCTGTCAAATACATCCGGCAAACTATAACTTTTTAACGATAAGCTTTGCACGGGAAAAAATGTTTTTCTCGTCTTCAGGGAGTTGAAATTTCCTGATTTTAGAATTCTAGGTTACCGTAAAGTTTTTCGATACTGAAAGGGTTAAACTATATTGGTATGGGTCTCAGGTCAGCGAAAACTACATCTATACTTATTTAGAAAAAAAGGGTTTTTAAGAAGCTGTGGCCAGATATAGAAAAATTCCTTAGGCATACCAAAGCAATTTGAACTGGTGTGATTTCTAGCTGTTATTACTAATTACTAATTATTACTGTTACAGTTCTATGGACTATATGGTGGAGTTATCTCAACACCTCCTCCTCAGCTGCCGTGCATTTGTGAGCCCAAGATTTTAAAAACTCTTTCGTTACTGCTTCGATACACATAGATAACTTTAATACTCATCGTTCGATGTGGTTTCGTTTTCGTTAATTTCTATCAAAAGTCGTCCCACCACAATCCACAATATCAAAATGCCCATGAGCTCACTTGCATTTCAAATTGATATATTGTGTTCATAAAAATTAAATAATAATATTTGCCCTTGCTATCTTTTTGCCCCTATTTTTTTTTCGTTTACAATCTTTCCCAAGTTTTATCAGCAAGTGACAAATTTTTAAATTTTTTTTTTCGTTTCCATTCCTTCTTCTCTGTTGTTTTTTCCCCCAACTAACTACATTGCTTACCAAACAACCTTGTGGCCAATTTGCAGCACAAAATAAATAAAAACATCAGTCGTTCGTAATACTAAATAGCGCATATTTGAGCAGCATTCGCTTTAATGTCTTTATTTTTCATTTATTTCCTAACAAAATATTTTCTAACGAAATTAGTGTCCTTTGTAGTAGGTCAGCGTAAACAGCTGTATAATAATCTGAAAAACTGTAGCTGTTTGCTTTGTCCTCCATTGCTGGACATTGAGCGTTCTGTGCGGCACCGTTAAGATGTCTAACTATACAATTTTTATTTATTAATTCACTTAAATATACAAACATTTCTTCTATCTCCGTAAATTACATCTGATTTCACTTTTTTGTTGCCCCCTTTCTCTCCTTACATATGCACATCTAATTCTCATTATAATTTCTCCCCGCTTCGCTGCAGCGTAGTTTTTCTTAATACTTTTTGTTTTCACATTTGTCCCTGTTTCTTTTCCTTATCTGCTCATGTTTTTCTCATTGCTGCCGGCAGCTGATTATCTTAAGACTTCATCTCTTTTTTTGTTTGTATCTATTGTGTAAACCAAGGCTAAGATTTGTTGACATGCGCTTTGTTTTTCGCAGTCATTACAGCGCTTTTTGTGCTTTTCCATTTTTTCAGCTTTACTTGCTTTGTTTTGGCGCGTAATTTTCTATTTAATATCGCGCTTTGTTGTCAATGTTTGTCGTCTTTTTTATCTTGTTACGTGATGAGTCTGCTAGTTTTCCCTTTCTTACAAATTAGTATATGTACATAAGTATGTACATATACATTCACATACATTTAATTTTTCTTATTTTATCAAGTTTTTTTTTCTCATCTCCGACAAGGCTACTTTTGTTCTATAATTGGGCTCGCTGTTTAGTTTTCATACTCTTGGAGGGTTGATTTCTATTCCTTACAATTGTGCTTAGACATTTATACACATTTTTCGTCCTAAGTGCGGGTTGGTTAACATTTGTTTATGATAGTTTTTTGATTTGAAACTTAATTTTGTATTTTATTTTATTGCACTGAATTTGTTTTCTTAGCTCAGCATTGGCCTTGCTCTTTCACTTTACATCTTTCCAAACGTTCACTTAGTAGGTAGAGCACGAAAGCCTCGGTTTTAGTTTCCTGATTTATCTGATAAATTTGTAATTTGATTAAATTTAGGGCGCTAGAATCAGATGGGATCATTTATGACTATATAAGAGTACGTCTACAGGCCTCGCGAACAGATGTGATCTCTGTGTCCCTAAATCAACTTCAGTTATTTAAGGACTGCGCCGAATAAAATTGTCTGTACAAAAACCAGTATATGTTTTGAACCAATTGTGAGGTTTTTAAATACAAAGTCATTTTGTTTTTGCAAATAACAACAAATCCACATAAGGCGGTAAAAAGCTATGAGCTGCTAAAGCCCACTTTATTTCAAAGTCTTGAACATTTTTGGTGCAACTTTTCTTGAGCCCATTCGTCCTTATTTCGGAACAGTTTGGTGGATTGACTTATTTTGTGATCAAATTTACATTAATCCTTTAAATCACTCTAAGTCTAACCACCAACCATCGTTGAGTGCAGACGTGTTTTTAGCAGCTCCGTCGCGTTTCTAATCATATTTACGTTCGCGATGTGTTTGTGTTTCAATTGTAACTCGCTGTGTGCGAGCGGTGATTTTATTACTTGTGGACTTTGTTCGCTGAACTTTCATTTAAAATGTGCAAAACTAAATTCCGCTTGCCTCAAAGTAATCAAATCTAATAAAAATCTAATATTCAGATGTGACACCTGCAGCAGTGTATCTATTTCGTCCTGCTTGGCTAAGATTAGTAATGCTTTGTGTTCACTAAAAGAAATAGAAACTGCTTTTGGAGGACATTCCAACCTGCATAATCCAGAATATCCAAAAAATTCGAATATATCGCACGTTTCTATCAACAATGCTGCTAGCAACATTGCGCCTAGTAATGATACAGCTGATAATAACAATTTGATTATTACGCGTTCAAAAGCTAGGGTCGCTGACCTTAATAAGNTGTTTGACTCTAAGTTATCCTTCAATACTCATATTAATTTTATCCTTTCGAAATCGTACTCTGCTCTTGGCTTTATTCGGCGTAACACTTCCGAGTTTTCAGACCCATATACCTTTAAATTGCTTTTTACGGCTCTTGTTCGTTCACACTTGGAATATGCGGTAATAGTTTGGAGACCATATGACCAACTATCGATAGGTAGAATTGAACGCGTTCAAAAAGTATTTCTGAAATTCGCACTGCGTTCGCTGCGGTTTGAGGCTCCTGTTCCATCCTATGGCTCGCGGCTAATGCTGATCAATTTAAGTACTTTAGAAAAGAGAAGAACAGTTCTTTCATTATCGTTCACTTATAATATAATTAGTGGCATCATTGACTGCCCAATTTTGCTTGAGCGGATAAGCTTTAATGTTCCACAAAGAAGTCTCCGAAATGTTTACCCTTTTTACGGAGAAAGCTTCAAAACTAAATATGCAAGTAATGCTCCGATTTCTCGAGCACTTCGGGAATTCAATGCATTATCTAACACGCATCATCTAGACTTTTCTTTGCCTAAATCGGCTTTTATTAAAGTCCTTAATTTAATTGCTTGATTTGTATTTTATTTGGCATTATCAATTATTACTATATAATATATTTTCTAGTCTGTAAGGTACATTGTACTGTAGATTTAAACATAAATAAATAAATAAATAAATAAATAAAGTGTCCTAGTGGCATGAAGATACTTCATATTAGCATAAGAATGGAAGTAACTTTCACTGCCAAGCAAGGTTTACCTTAGAATTCTTGTAACTTTTTTGCTCTCGGTTTTTCTGCTACATGTGCCAAAGAATCGGCTGAGTGAAATTCTTGTCTTGAAAAATAAGAACCATCTGCGAAAATGTATTTTTCGTCGTTCATTAAACAAACTACGACTTACTAAAAACAAATTTTCACTCTCTCTTTTGCGGCATCCTTCTTGACAAAGTTTGTTTCTGGAACTTTTTTCAGCTTGAAAATCTTAATTTTTTATCTTTATTCCAAACAAAACTTATTCTAAGAAGTAAACCTTACTTGCTAATTTCCTTACTAAAATGTTTGAATCCTTCGTTAGTGTGGTCATAATATCCTTTGCCTTTTCGCGATCGTCTAACCCCTCCGATTTACTCCAACCTCTCTTTCGAGCAATTTCCCACGTCAGTGGACATCGAGGGTGCTTTCAACAGCATATCTCCTGAGGCGATTATCTCATCACTGGCAAATTTGGGTGTAAGCCAACTCATACATCTCGTTTATTAAACGAATGCTGACCGGATACGAAATAAGTGCAGCATTAGATGAATCGCAAAGATTCCTGGTAAAGAGTACGCCCCAGGGAGGAGTAACCTCACCACTTCTGTGGAACATAGCAGTAGCCAGCCTCCTTCAAGAACTTGAAGGCATTGGTGGGAAGACAATTGCAAACGCCGACGATATTATAATAGCTATTTCGGGCAAACACCCCTCAACATTAACCGATCTAATTCAAAGAATAAATCCTGAAAAGACAGACTTAGTGCTCTTCACTAGGAAGCACAAGATAATTGACCTCGACGCTATAACTCTAGGGGGAAAACCCTTGAAATAAAGGAAGAGACCAAATATCTAGGTCTGGGGGCCTAATATTGCAGATAGAGTGCGAAAAGCAACAGTAGCACTATATTCTTGCAGCAGGTCAATAGGAAAAAGATGGCGGATGGAACCCAAAATAATACGCGGAGTTTCGGAGCTTCCCGTATCGGTGGAGTACGCCCTTCCGAACTCTGATCCCACTATAGCGTTTACGAACCTCCTACCTTCAAGGAAAGAGTGGAAACGAGCCGCTCTAAGGCGTGGCGAGTCCATCCATTTATACACAGATGCCTCAAAGCTCAAGGGAAGGGTTGGTGGGCGTGTATACTCCGAACACCTGGGAATCTCCCTCAGTTTTCGTCTTCCAGACCACTGTGCGTTATCGAGCGTTTTGTCGAGGAGCCTGAATTTTCTAAAGGTGATGCTAAATCACTCAGTAACTTATTTCAAGTATTTTGTAGAATTTTTACCAATATAATAATGATGCTTTTGATTCCTAAATTAATAACATGTTACAGCTCCACTCATAATACATCCATTAGGTCACAGTCTATTCACTAATCCTCTCTTAAGCTCAGCCCATTGACCCATCCAATTTTACAAATCTCTGCATACAACTTTCACTAAATCCCCTACCTTATTTCCTCCAACAGTACTCTTCTTTCGATCACAATCACAGAAATTCTCGTTTTGACTTCAATTACCAACACCAATTTCGAATTTCATTCAACAACAACGATTATCTCTTTTTTTCTTGTACCTATGTACACTTGCAAGTGTATGTACTCAATTCCTTTTGATTTCCTCTCTAATGGCTTTGGCAATCCATTCGCTTCACAACTGAATGGTCGATTGTCTCAATTGATATTGATGAGTATTCTCTTCCGTTCCGTTTTTTTTTGATTAGTCATCGTTTGGCTTGACACTATCCGCAATTCTCATCATTGCTAAGAAATCCACTTAACCACTTATACTAGCCAACTCTTTTAAGTTGTGTGTAGTGATTTTCGCTTGTGTTGGTCATTACCTCTTGCCCGGTTTTATACGAACAGTTTAGTGTTTTTATTTTATGTTTTCTTTTTTTGAATAGCTGCTTTCGCTTTGGTTTGAGTTTCAGCTGTCATTTTAGGTGATTTAATGAAGAATAATCTGCTTCGCTTCCACTGCTTTCCTCATTTTTTTCTGCTCTTTTCTTTTACATTCTCTTAGTTTTTCGTCTAATAAAAAAAAAACTTCAATGATTGCTTTGGTTGGCTTGGAGTTTATTAGCACTAAACAGTAGAAATGGCAAATGAAAAACGGAAAACGGAAATGGAAGTGAAGGTTTAAAAAAATGGCGAGTTCATTTTGAGTTTATCGTACTCGTAAATTGAGTTGGTGAAGAATAAATGAAGAGTAAGCGAAATGACCAATTGACAGTGTTTGGAATGAAATGCTTAGCGTTATTATTACCAATCAATTAAGTAATCCAGTATATTTCTTTAGAATAACAGAGCCCGCTATGTACAAAAAATCAAATAAGTAAGCATTTCAAACTTTGCAGAATAATTAGAATACTTCGACAAATTCTCATGAAAATTTTGGGCTTTTTAATTAGAGGTCTTAGAAGTATTCTGTTAATGCAGTTTTATATTTCGTTTAATTTTAGTATAATAAAGTGCAAGTTTTAAAAAGCCGTTGATTATTGGCATTTTTTTGTGGAAGGTGTTGCTCTTTTTCCCCTTGCAAATAAATTTTCGAACATACTTTGTATGGAAGAAAATGCGCTAGCAAGAAATTACCAAAAATCGACGGTAAGTCCTAATTACCTCAAACCAGACTTGTTAAATAATGATTAATAATCAAATAGTCTTTCGACCGGGCCTGACGAAGTCAACGGAGTATTAAACAATATAGCAGCCTCCTTCGGCAATTCATGGCACTTGAAAAATTCCACATCTATAGACGAGTCGCTATTGTAAGAGTTGGCTTTGGACAAGGCTCTTTAAGCTATCTTTATTGGGCGAAATTTGCTCAAAACTCGAATCGTCTTCATTATCTGCAATAAGAGCGCATGTGAGCCAGACCTGTTAACTTTGGTTTACGATTACTACTAAAACAAATTAAGCGCATTTAGCATGTTTGACTTTGAATTGATTCCCTTGAAAGGCTTTATATATGTATAAGTCTTTTCCATTACAAGGAAGGAACTAACCCTATGGCTAGTTAATTGTTAAAATATTTTTTTGCAAACGCAATGAAATATTGCTTTAAAGGATAAATTCCCTATCTCGAGATAAGTTGCTTTAATAAAATGCCTGAGATTATTGTGGCGAATGCTGTAAAACACGAATTGCAAGTCAAAGCGAATAACAAGAGAATGGCAAAAAGTGCGATAAGAGATGTAGAAGGTTCGACGTCAAGAAACGTAAAATGGAATGTTCGATAACTATCGATAAGAAACTTCTAGTGTTGCAATAAGTGCGAGCGCGTTTATGAATAAAGTGTTGTTATAACAGATATTTATTATAAACTTTACAAAATGCTAGTTGTATAATTTCTATAGCATAGTAATTGCAGCGTTTATTTAACAATCCGATGAACGAATCTGCAAATGCATTAATATCTAATTTATGTATCTAAATAAAAAGCGAAAAATACTAATTTACCAATTTTTCTTGTTCTTTTCAGTATTTTCAAGACTTTAAAATAATAACCATGGCCACTCAACAGCGCCATCAACATCAACGACTGCTGCAGCGACTGATAGTACATTTTGAAGTAAAATTAATTTTTTATAGATACAATTTTGTGCAACGAATATTCGTAAAGAAATCCAAAGCTCCCAAAATTGATCGGAAATTTTAGATCAAAAAAGACGCAAACATTTTTCACACAAAGCACTCGCCATCCTTTGGAATAGCAAGCGCGTGTCAAAATGTGCTCCACAACACAGTTTTGTTTACTCAATCTACGCACATATTTAATCTACTTGTGTTGCTATCTACTTATAATGGTGGCCGCAGGTAGTCGTGTAGTTAACGGTTTAAAGTGTTATTGCAATCCCAAAGAGTGTGATGTCATACGTTCGCTGGATTGCCCCGGGAAGGGAATGATGCTGTGGGATCCCTGCAAGTGAGTTAACAACTTTTACCTGAACTGTGGTTTTTCAATATTTTTTCCTTCAAATATCGTTTCCGTTTTTAAGTATTTATATCGAGCCCGTTTAGTCAATACGATCTATCTGAAATTTTCGCAAAAAGTAGTTTCTGACGTTAGCACCCTTCTGGGACTTAACTCGCATCACTTTTGTTTATTCTAACTTTACAATACAATAGCAATTTCTGCAAGCAAGCGATATGTAAGGTCGGCCTTAACATCATCGTTGGCAGATGAAAGTAGCTTTTGTGAAAACTGCGGATAGATCGCACAGTGTTCTATTTTGGAAAGAAAGATACAAAATCAAATATCTACCGAAATATATATATAAGAGTGTTTTAAAGCTTTTGAGCCTAAAAATTTAGGAAAGATAAACGTGTTGTATAAAACAATTAGCTTGACCTTCAAAACGTCTTTCGAGAATTAAAGGTTTAAATTTTTTTTATTTTTTTTTATTATTTTTTGTCTTATAATAATTGGAACCATTACATTTATTTAGCTATCTCATCTCTTTCTTGCGATAGTTGATTTTGTCCACTTCTTCTAAAATAGAACACGGCGGATCGTATTGAATATGAGCCCGAAAACAAGATATCGAGGGCTTATGTTCAATACGATCCACTCATTTATTTTCATATGATTCCACTCCTTTACGTGGCATTCAAATCCAGTATATTGCATTCATTTCTATTCTAGTAATTTCATTCCATTTAATTCCATTCCACTAGATATAGATCGATTTCAGTCAATACCATACCATTCCACTTTATTCCATTATATTATACTTTATATGATTTCGCGATTCACCTTCAAAAATTTCATCATTCATTCATTTCTTTTCATTCCATTTCTCACCTCACCCCCTCACGCAGAATACCACATCATTTTCCCTTCAATTCCTTTGCTTCTCTTTACTCCACCTCACTTTACTTCTTTCTACATATTAATTTCACTTAATTTCAGTACACTTCGCTGCTTTTAACTTTATTTTACTTCACTGCACTTTAGTTCTCGTTTTATCACTTCACTTCTTCAGTTCCATTTACTTTTCTTTACCTTGTTTTGTCACCTCACTTCATTTCTGATGATTTCACTTCTTTATATTTAATTTGGCTTCACCTTACCTCAATTCACTCCCTTCACTTTACTTTACTTTTTATCCAACCTTCACTTCGGTTCACTCACTTCGCTTTACTTCACTTCACTTCACTTCACTTCACTTCACTTCACTTCACTTCACTTCACTTCACTTCACTT
>NW_016172881.1:11038-12553 GCF_001687245.7 Rhagoletis zephyria
CACTTCACTTCACTTCACTTCACTTCACTTCACTTCACTTCACTTCACTAGTTAATGCCTAATCATTCCAATTAATAGTACTTCACTTTTCTTCTCTTCGATTAACATCACCGCACATCACTTCATAACTTGACTGTACTTCACTTCACTTCACTTCACTTCACTTCACTTCACTTCACTTCACTTCACTTCACTTCACTTCACTTCACTTCACTTCACTTCACTTCACTTCACTTCACTTCACTTCACTTCACTTCACTTCACTTCACTTCACTTCACTTCACTTCACTTCACTTCACTTCACTTCACTTCACTTCACTTCACTTCACTTCACTTCACTTCACTTCACTTCACTTCACTTCACTTCTTTATTATCTTACTTCACTCCACTACACCTCACCTTTCAGTACTTGACTTCATTTTACGTCACTACAACAACTTTAAATATTTTTTCTTTATTTCAGATGTTGTCGCATCTGCGCAAAGACACTTGGCGAAACTTGTGGTGGTCCTGGCGGCTTCTCAGGTCAATGTGAGCCACCGTTACAGTGTGTCACAAAATTGCCCATAACTAGTGGATTGGGTGTTTGCATGGGTAAGTACAAAATAAAAATTTTGCGTACTACTCGTAATATAAGTTATGGGCCGTTTTCTCAAGTAGGTTTCAAAATTTACATATCTGCCCTTCAAATACCAGATTTGTTCTGAAAATGTTTTATTGAATCGTGCTTAGAAAAACGACCTTAGTGAATCAGACCTGCATTTTTATTTCAAAACTGTGAGAATGAGCTAATTTGTTGAAAAGTAATTTTTACGTTTTTAGCAGTAGATCCTTAAAGAAAAATAAACAATTTTTTGGATTTCATTCTTCAAAGATAAAAATAATAGAAGGAAATTCAGAAATCTATCATGCGTGAAAGTTTATACCTTGGTTTCAGGCTCTTTCGGGTTTCAGGTCACAGCGACTAGGTAAGAAAAAGTAGCCTTGAAACGTTATCGGTGGATGGGGTGAAGCGCTTGACCGCTTAGGTCAAATGTTCTCCGTTCAAAATTCACGTGGTATGACAAAAGACAATCTCCTTAGTGCCCAAGTGCGTCCACCCACCTGCTACAACCAATTTAATACACGGGTTGAACGTATACACATACCAAAAAAATTGTGTAGCTACGTGTATTTATATCTTAATTCAGCGTAAATGTAAATTTATCCTCATCAACTGCTTTATATTCACATTTCTGTTCATCTAATTAATACCATTGTATGTGTAATAAGTTATAATTAAAATATGTTTCATAATATAAGACTTGTGCTCGTTGTGGAAAATTATGGGAAAATAACTGAGCGTCATAACGTTGTCATATTTCATTACTTATTATAGATTTCTCTACACAAAAATTCGCCATCTCGCTTGTGACTTTTTGCTCATTATTCGCTTGATTATATATTTGCACCTGTTAACATAATAATTTTCATTATACCCGAGCGCACTTGTGCACAAGGGTATATTAATTTTG
>NW_016172882.1:0-12551 GCF_001687245.7 Rhagoletis zephyria
TCGATAACAAATTTGATATATTAATATTAATAACAATACAATACAAAATGATATCGATTAATGTGTATATTATAGAAAATACATCGCTAAATATTCCGAAATCATATCGATATATGCACGTAAAAGTCGACCGGAATATTAAACATAAGACCTATCTCAACATAACACGATACAAAGCGATATCGATAACTATAATGATACAAATATACAATTAAACAGCAATAATTTATTGATAGCAAATTCGATCATTTGAGACATTTAAATTGATAACTATATCAGAAGAAAATCAAAATTATCGACAAATGCGTCCGCCTGATGAACTTATCGATACATTTGACATATTATATATATTTTTTAATTAATTAATACATCAAATTTATCGATGAATACGTCAAATTTAATGATAAACACATTCAATCCAATCCATCAATTCCAAAATAGTACCGCCCAATACCTAGAATACAATTACTTAAATTATGGAGGAATCACTTCTGGAACCTATTGAATAGTAACAGTAAGGAAACGAGTGGAGAAGGTGAACCCGTCCTACCGGTAGACGTCACACAGTGGTCTGAGAATGAAAGAAAGTCCTAATTTCGTAATGTGTGGAACTATCCAACTAAGCGGTTGACGCGATTCTAAACATGTGTACTAACAGATTTTAAGGATTTTTTTCCCCTGAGAAAACAAGTCAAGTCGGTGTCGTAGGAATAGAATTTTTACGTAGGAATTCGAATACGCATTTTCTCGGCTTAAAAATAAAGGTTAGGACATTTCTGATACATTATAAGCGACACTTTATCAGTCGACATCTCTAATCTGATTTTGAAGAAGATAATAAAAGCTGCAGAATTTAATAGCTAAGATAAATTTTTTTATTGAAGCGTACAATTTCCGTAAAGGAAAAAAATTTGCTATTCAGTCGCTTAATTTCCGCACGGGTGTTTTACTTCTTGCAACTAATGGGTAATCCCCTTTTTAACGACTACAAAAGTTGGACACTTGGTTATTGAAATATATTGCTCATTGGTTGCAACTTGTGTTGGTTGAGATTACCACACCGCACACAGCGCTGCTACACCGCTGGNCATGTGTTTTGCACGAAAATTGCTACAATAGGGGTATTCACGATCAGGGGCATACTGTCTAGCATGGTGCATAGATAGCATGAGTGGCTAATTTTATTGTTGTTTGAACAAATGAAACAACAACAATCAATGCACCATGCTACACAGTATGCACCGGATCGTGAATACCCCTAATATATTGCACTTTGCACAGGTGACATGCCGAAGACTACGCGAGTTCGGGTAGCGCACTAGCAGACGGTGGGGATCCTTGCATTCCACATACATATCTTAGATGATAGAAAACGCGAAATTAAATAAAAATTAATTGTATGTACAAGCATATGAACAAGTAAATGAAAACAAACATAAATACTACACATTTGATGTTGCTTTTGACATAAATTGCGCACTCATTTTCATCATTTTGAAGATATAAAAATCTATGTTTAGATTTTTTAACTACATGCATACATATTTTATTTAGTATCTACTCGAGCAGCTTGTATTTTATATTATCGTAATGCAATTTCTACATTAATTGCCATCGTTTTCATAGCTATTGTGCTTGGTTATTCAAACTGTTGGCACCACTAATTATATTTACTGGCATCACGCGGCAAACAAGCAACCAGGCTGCAGCAAACACCAACAACAAAATTGCCAACGCCACACAATGGGACTACAGCGGCGAAAAGTAGTAAAAACAGATTAGTGAATTGTGAAAAAATAATTACGTAGATTCATAGGCAAATGTCCAGCTAACCCAAACCAAAAAGAATTTTTGATAAAAATGCATATTTGCAGTCATGAGACGAGCTTAAAGTACGAACAATGAAAAAATAAATTTTTAAGAAAACTTTTTGATTTTGTCGCAAGTAATTTGAATTAATGTTTCCACTTATGCGGATATATAAAAAGATAATCTGACTGATGAGCATTTTTTTAATATGTATATCTGTGGTCAAGTATTGCTTTAACTTGTTTTTAAATCTTTTGAAATTTATAGGACAGTTTTACTTGAAATTCTACATAATTGGAAATGGAAGAAGGTATAGATATTAATAACTCCCGAATCTATTGATCACATTCAAACATTCAGCCAAAAGTGGACGCTTCTCTGAACGAGATCCGTTTTCGATGGCAAAAGTCCTGCTTGTCTTACATCAACTTTGGTTGTATAAAATGTAGGTAAAATTTAAAGTTTCAGTGCAAATACATATCGTGCACATAATTTAGTATACAAATATTGTAAATGTTTTCGTTTTGTCATTTTGAAAAGGAAGAAATAGGAACTTCTTTAGAAATAAAATAAATGTGCCTGTTCATTTTCTCCAAAATTCATAAAATTTAGTATTTGGAGCCAGGAAAGTTGTGTAGGAGATGGGCGTCATAATAAAAAGCACTTCATAAACTTCCAAGTTGGAAAATTTGTGCTTAAAGAGCAGGGCACACCGAATTTCATCAAACCATATTGTTTTTTTTTTTTTATTTGCGCCTATTTTCTAGATTTAGTGGCCGATAATGTAAGCCGATTTTTAATTTCTTTAAGATTTATGCATTTCTCGTTAACACAAACATATGCTGTGAATTTCATCAAAATCAGATAACATTTACTATTTCCGCCCATAAGAGCTGTGGTAGTGTGGTAGCGCTTTGAATTTTACCATTTTCCACATTTCTTCATTTCTAAGTGCTGAATAGCGCATATACGAAATTTCAGCGAATTTATAGTACGCTTACTACTTTTGGCCGCAGCTTATATGCGGACGCCCCACTGTGCGCCATTCACCAACGCAATGCGCCCACCCGCCGCCGTATATGCTTGCTACGTTCCTTCCGCGCTGCTTGCTTGCGATTGCGAGTCCATTCGCGCCTCCAGCTTGCATTCTCATTCAAGCATATGCATATAGGGGGGCATTGGACAGACTAGATACCAATTTAGTGGCCACAATTACTTGTGACGTTTTAAGAGCAAATTTTACTTTCAGATGGACAATAAAATTAGACATTGTATTTCATTTGGTGGAGCGCATTTGATAATTATGGACTTTAGAGAAGTTGTAATTTGTGCAAGAGAGGCAGTTTGAAGAAAATAAAACGAAATTAAATCGATAAACGAACGAAAATTTCAGACTGCACAGTTTATAAAATGCATTCTAGCTGTAGGCATCAGTTTTAAATAGTCCTAATAATTCCTATTAAGATCTTATTAAGGGTGCTCACATTTAAAGGCGCACNCACTCGCAAATGAAATGTCAAAATTTGTAAAAAAAAAAAGAAAAATCGTTTTGCACAAAAAGGGCAACTATTACCGAGGACCATTTGAAACTTATCATGTTATACGGACGATTCAGAAATAACTAAAGCATACAATTAAATTTTAACAATTTTAGTTCAAAAAGTTTCCTACATCATCGCATCACCGCTCTAATCACAAATTTGATGTTATATAAATAAATAAATAATAAATTACTCTCTAATTACAAATTACAAGAAATTGTAACTAGTAATCAATACCTTCAGTCCACGGCAAGTACTTTTACAACTCCTCTGAGTAACTGGAAAATTTAAAATACTCTTGCAATTCCAGGTAATGGAATTGCCGGAAAATTTCAAAGTAATTGGAAAAAATTACATTACTAGCACTTAATTAATTCCAATTACAATTTCAACTCCTTTTAATTGAATTAAAAAGAAAGAAATATATATTTGAGACCACTTCTAAGTAATTGAAAAAGTAATAAAATCCTGTGCTGTGGACTGTAGGAATTGATTCTTAATTACAATTACTGAGGAATGCATTTACCCAGCTCTGTTCTTAGTCGAATTTCCCTTCTTATCCAAATGTACACTGAATTCTAAAGTGTAAAAATACAAAGCAAAAGTCCTTTTAATTTCTTCTCAATATTCGAAGCCACACATTTTAATCTGCAATACTTTCGGAAGAGACATTTTGCAATTTAAAGATACATACTCCGCCCAACAATACTTTACACCTCTGGATGGCTGGGCACAAATATAACCTCCCATTCCTTCAAAAAATCTCAAAACACAAATACTGGTTTTCGTGACGACAGACAAACGGAGCATCACTTTTTTAAAATGTACAATAACAATTTATTATAATTAATTTTTTTTTTTAGTAACTTAAGATATTTTGTGACACATATAACTGAGAAAAGTATTAGAAATAGGCTCTAAACCACATCATCGATTTACAGCTCCTTATAGGAGGGAGGCGAATGTTCATTAATTTTTACCATCCGTTATACGAGAAATTGGCCTTAATTTGGTACTGGCCTTGGTCCACGACCACAAAAATCTATAAGAGGCCAATTCAAATAAATTATTATCAAAATAAAAATTTAAAAAATATTACATTCGAATGCATTTCTTTTAAAATCAAATCTGTTAAATGAGCTGAGAAAGTTTAAGAATTTTCAACCAAAAAATACGCGATATACATATTCATGTATGTATGTATGTATGTATATATAGCAATTTCACGTCCAAAAATTCTGGCTATCTATACGAATGACCAACATTTTACATGCGCAAATCAAAACAAAATATAAAAATTTCTTTTTTTCCCATACAAAAATTCAAAGGCATTAGCTTTAAGTCCAAAACCAATCATCAGATACGCTGCCCAAAACGAAGATGACGATTACTGAGATTCGAACAGTCTTAAGACTAAGCCAACGGTTCCTCTTCGTCGGCACGCAGCCAGCTGCAATTTAATATTTCGCGTAGATTCCAACGCGCATGTGGCTCCGGTTCCAGCAGCACAGCCACTGTGGCCTTAGCCTGCGCCGTAATGTGATCTTGTAGCTTCCGTCGAAACGCGAACTTTTTATTACGCTGATCATCCAGCAACTTACTAAGATTGCTATCGTCGAATGGCATTTTCGCATTCAACATTATGAATAGAATGACACCAAGTGACCAAGCGTCCGCCAATTTGGGATCGTAGGGGCGGCCGCATACCACTTCGGGTGCAGCATAAGCAGCCGATCCACAATAGGTTTCCGATTTTATTTCACGTCCGCTTTCGTCGCAGCAGTAGCGCGCAAATCCGAAATCCGCCAATTTGATATTGAGACGCTTCGAAAGCAATATATTCTCACACTTGAGATCGCGATGGGCAATATCGTGTGAATGCAGATACTTTAGAGCTTTGGCCATCTGCATGAACCAGGCTTTCGCTTGCAGCTCCTCAACCGGTCCCGATTTTTTGATATGACTTAATAGATCACCATTCTCTGCATACCGCATGAATATGAAGATTTTCGGGCCACGCTGCAATATGCTGTGTATCTGTATGATATTCGGGTGATCAATTTTTGTTAGAATTTCCAATTCGCGTGGAAAGAATTTGTGTACGAAATCTGAGGGTGCCTTAGCTTTGTCAATTATCTTGCAGGCCAAATGTACACCGTGGCCGGCGTCATTTGCATAGCCGGCTGTGATAACGGTCGCATAAGAACCCTCACCAATTTTGTGTCCGATATTGTAGCCACGCTGTGCCAGGGCATCGATGTCGGAGCTGCGCGTGTTCAGTTGGCGATTGGAGGTTGTCGAAAATTTTGACATAATTGCTGGATTTTTATAATGTTGAAATTTCGTCTAATTGCATCTGAAGATGGTACTCTGATGATTTGAATTTGCACTCGAAAGAGTCTACCAAAATAATGTTTATGCAAACTTTTATTTATTTCAAAGAATTTTCATAAAAAAAAAAATAAATATATATAAAATTTAATCTCCTTTCAAAGAAATTTTGACAATTTTGGAAAAGAAGCTGTTGAGAAAAGAGTTCTAGTCAGTTTTATCAATTCATTCCTTTTTTATTTCAAATTTCATTGTTTCCATACTTCAATGTTTTCTTCTTAGCAATGAACCGGAAATCCAATGAAAAAATTACGAATTTTCACAGATTTGCATTTGACTAAGTAGGGAGTTAGTGAATATTAGTGTCCGACCGAGCTCGAATTTTCAGTCGAATCCGAACCCGAACCGAACACTGGTCTTTTTTCTTGCAGTTCGACCGAAACCGAACCGAACCCGAACTTTTTAGAGTAAAAATTACATAGCTTGAAAAAGCGGTAAAAAATTTGAAAGTTGCCATAAAAATAAAACAATAAAATGAAATTACATAAACGATCAGATTGAAATTTAGAGGGAGTTGGGGGCTCGAAACTATTAAGCATTTAGTGTACTATTTTTTGTATATATCGGGAAAACTTGAAAGTAAGGGGGAGCGGCTCCGGACCCCCGGTTGGAAAAAACCATTAACACCATCAACTTAACTTAACGTAACTTAGAACTAAGAAAATCAAAATGAAAAAGACTTCGACGTGGCATTAAGTTACGTTAAGTTTCGGCTGTCCAAATATAAGCAACATCCATTTAAGAGAGTTTTTAAGTGACAGCCTCTAAGTTACATCAAGATGCCATAACCAGACCAGAACCCCCGAGTACATACATTCCGGCAGGTCCCTTTATTTGTATGACAACGCCAAGGCACACACAGATGGGGACAAATAGATCGAGCAAGCAATATTTATTTATTTCATCTAGAATTTCTCAAACAAACAAGCATCTATGTATGTTCATATGTATAATCAAGTATTTTTTTTTTCGTCTTTTCCAGCTCTACTCGTCAAGCATGGCCAATGCATACAAGTCGCTCCAGATCCGAAGCCACGTAACAGCACTCAGTCTCAACTTCAGGATACAGTTTTACATTCCGCGACTAATTCCACAATTATTGGCGACTCTGTGCTTAGCGCCTCCGAACGCAATCGTCGTTTAATACCGTATATGGCTTTCTATTTGCCACCGGATTTTCCAATCAATCAGCAATATGCAGTGCAAGGTGTAAGTGAAAGGCTAAACAAAGAAGACTTACAGCTCAAATCTCAAAGTTGTAACGCGAAATGTTAAGGACTTCAATCCTTGAATTGAGACTTGACTGGTTCTTTTTTAATTTTGAACTTTTCACAAATTACTTCCCCATCAGACCTCGCCCCGAACCACGGCATATGTTATCGAATAGTTACTCCTCTCGAATCGAATCAAATAAAATTACAATTTATGTATATTGCAAAATCAGACTCATTTTTGAGTGCCGTAATCTCAAAATGAATTTTCCAATCGAGTTTCGGATCACGGACCCATGATTTGGACCCTAATTTTTAGACATTGTTTCATACTCAGTTGGTTAATTTTAAGCCAAATTAGATTTAGTGATATAGAATTTATTTAGCACACAACTCATAAACGCGTAATTCGGTTTAAGCAACTTGTAGGCAACGAGTTCTGTAAACTATCACCGAGCTCCCATACGTCAAAGGAATGCCAGGATCGGTAGAGACTATCGCCATTGCCTGTAAAAGCGTGTAGGAGAACCCGCGACTTAAAAAAATTCGTAAATTTCACAAAAGCACTTGGGCATACACAACGGCGTTGGGAAGAGGACGAAAATTTCGCCCGAATAATCATATTTAGCGACGATACGAATTTCGTCATTGCGCCGTACCTTTTTTGGAAAACGACGTTGAAAAGGTTATTACCGTAAACGGCGAGTTCTACAGAATGATGTTAATCGATATACTTTCATTCAAATTGAACGATATGCCCAGTGGCGGATTTATCGTACAGGCAACATAGGCTGAAGCCTAGGGCGGCAGAATTAAGGGGCGGCAAAATTTAAGACAGCTAAATTAAAAGAAAAAAATTTATTTGGATTCAGCTGCACTTGAAATTGTTCAGCTGCACAGATTTGTTTCTATCTATCGATTGTGAAGATATTATCCGCGAATTCGCAGCTGAAAAATCAAGACGTAAAGAACTGTGAAAAAGAAGTGTTTGAAAGAGGGTTTTTGTTGAATACCTTATCCATGCTGATGTCGAATTTGTTAATTCCGTTATGTATTTCATTATTAACGAACTATATTGTAATAAAGCACTGACAATAACAATCATATTTGATATATATATATATTTTTTTTTTCGTGAAAAAAGGGCGGCAAGTTATGAATTGCCTAGGGGCGGCAAATATTTAAATCCGCCACTGGATATGCCATGTATGCCATGTGGTTCCAGAAGGATGGCGCTATGTTCCGCACAGAATACGTCATGATTTACACTCGAATAATTAGATCACAGAAATTTCTTCACTAAATTGCACTAAAATTTCATAATTCCATTCAAATAAATCAATGTAATTAATAAATACGAAAGATATTACATTTATTTTACAACTTTTGCTTCAATGTTTCTACTTGTTAAAAAAATATTTCCCTTAACCGAAAAATGCAATTTGAACACTATTGTGACCTATACATCTACCGTGACTTCAAACGTATGGGCTATAAAACTGTATACCGAAAAATGGTCTTAGATTGAGATTAAAAAGTTCGAAATTTTGATGAAAATTTCTTGAATTTTCCTAAATTTTTTTTTTAAGTTTGANAATAGCATTTTCAATCTTGATAATTTATCAAGAAAAGAGCTTTTTATTTCCGTGCTAGAATANCTGTATGTACGTATTTGCATATGTATGTATTTGGTAAAGTTTTTAGAGTACTAACAATTCCTGCAGTAACTCTAGACCTATTGTGGAAATAATTCTTTGATTATACACATATTTATTTTATTTTTTAGAAAAACATAACTTTTCATAAACGAATTATATATTTCTCCAACTTCCAACAGCCCAAAGGTGCTCTTCCGAACGGCGGCAAATATGCCAAACCAATAGCTATTGAAGGCCATTTAATACCGGCCAGTGGTCATATACCCATACCGCAGGAGTACATGCATTTACGAGTGCCACCGCCAGGCAGTCTCGCTGGTGGTGAGTTGACCTATGCACCAGCGGCACAGCAGCATTTTCTTTCAAATGCAGGCGATGTTTATCATCAAATGGCATATGCAGCTGGTCCATCGCCAACAGCTATTCCGCGTCAAACGCCACCACCACTCTCCCAGTCAGCGATAAATACTCAGAGCAGCAAACTGCCTGTGTTGCATTTACTGCCACCCGGCCCGCCTGCTGGACCAACGGTGGCGCCGATCATAAAGCATAAAGTAAGTGCGAAAGAATAAGCCGATAAAGCTCAAGGCATTAACATTGTTCAACTAACGGGAAAATTTAATTAATCACATTATAAATAATTCACAGCACAAAACGGTTCAACATTTTCCGCCCACAAAGCCGCCAGCGTTGCAACAGCTGCCGTATGAGCATCATCAGCAGCTACAACGACAGAAGACGATTCGGAACCATGGAGTGCAACAGCAACAACAGCTGTTATTTACATCACAACACGAGCTACAACAACAACAACAACAGCAGCAGCAACAACAGCAACACGCGCCAGCACTGCTGTTTCGCCAGCAAACTCGTCCGAAACAAACAAAAGTCAATTTAACACCATTTACACCATCAAATACGCTGCCCGGACACTTTATACCGATTATTTACACGCCAGTGAGCGGCGATGCCAACGACGCCAATGCCAACAACAACAACAACAATAACGATGCGAACGCACTTAATTATGGCTATGACAATCCCACTGTGGTGTTGGTTGACGATCTGTCGCCACCGTTGCAGATGCAGCCAGTCAATCTGGCACAGCAGCAGCAGCACACCAGCAGCAACAACAACAACAATACACACTAGCAACACCAGACGTTTCGCCAGTGGAGACACTTCCACAGCAGCAACAGCAAAAGTACATTACTGTAACAGGCGCTCCATCAGCAGCAGCAGCAGCCGCTGCACACGGATCACAACAAGCGGAGTTGCCAATAGGACCTGCCGCCGGCGCAGCACTGATTCCACATTCAACGACAAGGTAAAATTTATTTCAGCAATTTTCCTTATGACAATGCCAATTGAAGCACTCACTTTATCGCGTTGCTATTTGGTTGCCACTAAAAGTTGCATGCACTGCGGGCGGAGAAAAAGTTAAGAGGAAAATTATGTTGCAAGTAATAAAAATCGCATGGCTCGTGGTGCCATCATTTGCTCTTAATTTTTATTCCTTTTTTGGTTTCCCATAAATGTGAATGGAGTTCCAAGTGGGCGCATTTGTCAAGGAAGCAAATTTCGATTGAATCACAGCAGCGCAAGCATGGTGCAAGTATAGGGGCCTGAAGTGTTTGTTTTTTTTTGTTTCAATTTTAAAACCGTGGTTTTTGTTTATTTTATTTGCGAATTTGGTCGTTTAGAATAAGCCCTAATTTGTACTATTGAAGAAGTATGTAACAGTGTAAAAGTTCGTTACACCTTAACATTTTTAAGGTCTTACAATTCATATGATAAGAAAGATACGTGTTAGCTGTTAATGACTTCACAATCAAATAAACTAATTTCGAATGGCCTCATGAGTAAATGACCTTCAATAAATTCTTTTGAAAGAGAGCTACCAAGTCACTACTACAAAGATGAGAGAAGCAAGCGGCTTATAGTTACGGTGACCTTATTTATGCGAGCCGAATACAGGACAACAACTATTTTGCTAAATTTTTTCGTTGAAAATTTTTTGATAGGGAAGCAAATGCACGGCACGTTGCCCTCTAACTTTAGTATAATAAATTTTAATGAGCTCCAAAACTGCAACCAAATTTTCTTCTAAAGATTCTGAATAAAAAGTTAATTTTCATTGTTTTTGCACAAAGTCGGAAATTTGGATTTATTTGGTTTTTGTTAGGAAAGAAGCTTTACTTTCATAAAAAAATAATATACATTTAATAAACAAAAGAAAAATAGTTGAACCTTGCTAAAATGTAGACTCATAATTTTTATTTTGGTCACTGTATGTGTTCATCAATTCATATCACAGGTATTCGGATTAGAAAATGATAACTGCTTATGGAGAAAATTGCGATCACATACCAACGTCATTTAAAACTGGTTCATTGGTATGCCATTTTAATGAGCTGTTAAGGCGTCGAAATAACGATCACCGAATACAGGACAAATATAGGACAATAAAGGAAATACAGAACATTTGACGTCCCGTATAAAATAAATTAATTACCAGGACAATTGGTCCAAAAAGAGGACTGTCCCGTATAATACAGGACGGATGCTCACCGTACTAATAGTGGCCTACAGGGTATCGGTAGTTAAGTCGGTATTGAATACTTAAAGCACTTTCAGGTGGTAATCGAATTTTTAAAGAACGTTCTCCGACTCGTGGAAAACGCCACCGTTCGAACATAGGTCTTTTGCTCTTTAGCGAGGTCTAATATCATTAAATTAAAAATCTAAAGTTAATGGAGCATATTCATAGTGGAAACAAAGACGACTCTACAGCAATTTGCAGGCAGATATTCCATCGAAAATAATGTCAAAAAGCAGTAACTTACTTACTAGTGTCGACTTTATTTTATCTATGAATATGCCCCAATAACTGTAGGGATTTATTTTGAATCCTTGGCTACAAACTTCTGTTATGAAACTGTCCGCCTTCTCCTGCTATTTAAAGTAGAAGTTTACAGATCCTTCAAAATGGATTTCAAGTAAAAACGTTCAAACGTCTAGTTATAAGGAGTTGTTGCTCAAATAATTTAAAAGCCACACCTTTGACGTTTAAGCGGTGAAAATTACAAATCGATATAAGATTATTTGGCAAAGATCTGGTGAAAAAACTTGATGTATTTCCTTACATCTTCTTCTGTCAAAATAACTTAAAAATAAAAAAAAAAGAATGCGTAATGTAAGTTTGCTCGAAAATCCTATGCTTTTGACGAGGCAGAGCGCCGTGATTTACTGAATTATATGTCCTTAAATTTCAGAGTTCTCGGAAGATCCTTTGAAGAATTAGAATACTCTCTACTCAGCTCCGGCGAAAACGTATGCATTCCTAGCACACTTTACCGCATTATTTTTCTTGTATTTTTAAGTAATTTATTCAATTGAAGTTGGAAAAGCATCAACTGAAAATTCTGCAAACTTCATAATTATTAGCAAACCAAAAGCAAACTGAAAAAAACTACCAAACTTTCCTGTCTAAATATGTTTTAGAAATATGAATGCCGTTCTTGCCTTTTTTTGAAAAAGAGTTTTTGCGGGCCTATGCATAAATATGTTTCGAACATGATTCTAAGATAAGTTTATTTAGTGTTTAGTCTTGTCTAGAATTTTCCTGTAGTTCTGGCAACCTTCTTTCAACTCACCAGAGTCTTTTGTCTTTCGAAAGACTGTTGTCAAATCTGTCAATTACCTTGAAAGCTCTTTAGTGTCTTTCGCAAGACTAATGGAAAGATCTGCTAAAGAGGAGAAAATTCAAGTTTCTTAAAAGTGAAATTGAATTATATAAATATATACATATGTACATATATTTTACTTAAAACAAAATTAAAAAAAAAGATAAAACTAAATAAAATTAAAATAAAGTATAATAATAAAATATTTTAAAAATTAAATGAAATTAAAAAATATATATTTTGGTTTTTAAAACG
>NW_016172883.1:0-12550 GCF_001687245.7 Rhagoletis zephyria
ATGCTTTTCGGATGCTTAAGTAGTACAGTGTTCGGATTGATTTTTAGGAACCCCACTTTGCGTTCCTTTGAAGCGATTGGCCTTCGGGCTTGGGGAAGGTAAAGTTACTTCAAGTAATATTGAGTCAGTTCCAACTAGACTTGACGTCTCATGAAACATCGCCTTGGAATTGTTGCGCGAATTACCGACTGAGTATGTATTTATAGTTTTTTTTTTTAATAATTTTTAATATCTATTAAATTCCTTTGCCGAAGACAACTTCTTATGGAGCCATGTAAATTATAAGTTCTACTCGACACCTGCTGGTGGTAGCAAAGGAAGTGGGTGGCCACAACTACGATGGAAAGATCAAGTGGAGACGAACTTGGCTTCACTTGGCATTTTCAATTGGAGTCAGTTGGCACAGAAGAGAAATTACTGGCGTGCTTTGTTGAACTCGGCCAAAATCGCTAAGGCGGTTACAACATTAAATAAGAAGAAGAGGGTAAATCATGCTTACCAGCTTCGCCAGATCCTGTACCAATATCTATCTCAGAACCATTTTCAAGTTCAGATCTTCTCGTTTTGAACGATATTAGCTTGCTAGACGGTTTTTCCGGATACTTACGTTTTGAAAGCTCCTACAACCAATATCTCTATCACCTATGTAGTTAACGCCCCATTCCGATGCCCCATCTAGGATTGATGCCTGTGCATCGTCGATTAAGTCCATGTAGCCTAGTAGCAGCGTATTCCAAGAATTCCTAGTTTACAGCATTTTTGCCAACAGATTTCTTTGCGACTTTTTTAGTCATTGAGGCTTATCTTACAGTTTCCCTAATTTGCCTGATGTCAGCGTATTTTGGCCCTGTTAAGAGTTTCATTCTCAGCGATCTAAGTTGCACTCACCCAGTCTTCGCCATCGGTCCGTCTCACGAAATTCGCTCAGCGACCTCCTTAGAAGCCTATTGGTTGGTTGGTTGTAGTGCTTCCTAGTCGCTCGTCCTTAACTTAACGATTTCGCTTATAGTAGTGGCTCGGTTAAGATAAATCGGTTAGTTGGTCGAAAGAAAGTGCTGGACACCTTCTTCACCATCTTCTAGCTGCCAGCAGGGAAAATTCCTTTTCTGGGATAGTCCAATTTTTGCCGCATTTTTACCGAAGGACCACTCCTCCCTGATGGTTGCTGCAATTCTGAGCAACTTTGATCTGTTCAGCAGGACCAAAGTCTTCGTTCTGTTGTAGGCAGGCCATAGTTTTCTAGATATCTTACAGGTCTGCGTATCTGACCACCTGTGTTTAGTCAGTTCAAAGAAATGCAAAATAATATCTTTTTGGACTATTCCAAGAGGGCAACCTAGGGTCACCGCTTCGGATTCATTCAAACCGGCACCTGCCTTCGCCAATTTATTAGCCTTCTCATTGTCTTGTATGTTGCTCTGTCCGAGAACCCAGACAAGAGAGACGGTAGTTGACTGAGACACTGGGAGCAATACCATTTTGCATTACCTAACTAGCTTAGATTTAGTAAACGGAGGTGCTATTGCTGAAAGAGTCGCCTGGCTGCCCGAATATATTATTGCTTTACTCTTGTACCCGACTCTTTTGCCTAAGATTTTACTGGCTTCGAGGATAGGCTCCCGCTCGCACACCGTAATCTAACCGGGATATGTCGGTGCATAGAGAGATAGCCTCTGTATCTGCCACTTTGTCGTTCCTCCAATCTCTTGCGGATGAAAATAATACTTACAGCTGAAGTATAGATTACCTACCATAAACTGTTTCGCATTAATTACATTTCATTTATAATTGAGCCATGTCCGAAGCATCTACTCCCACGGAGGTGGGACACTCTAATTCTAACCTCACAGTTTCATTGAATGAAATCAATTACGCCTTCACGTGCATGACCAGCCTAAGTTACGAACAAATTTTGTTTAAGTTTCGTGCACACACAAAAACAAGAAATGTTGGTTGCCTCTCAGAATTATTATTACTGCCACAAATGTAAAATTGCTAGCAGCTTTAAAAGCATGTACAATGATTTTCGTCATCTAAAAACAGACATTCACTAAAGCTTATTACTGTCGTTATTTAACCACAAAATGAGATGAAAAATTGTCGCCTCAAAACAAAGCAAACATGTGGCAGACAACATGAGTTTATTTGACTCTTTACAACGGCACTTGCCACATGCAAATAATGCCACAATGATATCAACTGACAACATTTTCCAACCCTCCCCCCCCACCTGCTCCAACTCGGTACATCATTCTAAAGAGGTGAGTGCTTTCGGTGAGTGCCTAAAACTGTTTTCAGGAACTTTTGAAATTTCATACGCTCAAGCAGCGGCACCAGCACCGGCACCAGCACCAGCGCCAGCACCGGCAACAGCAGCGACCGCGTCAGCAGCTTAACGACTGACTCGCCAGACATTATTGTCACACACTTCACTCACATCTCTCAAGTGACATTGAAAAGCCACGTACCGTGTTGACAAAGCTGTACTTGCCACATACATACATATGTATGTACCTACTACACGCCGCAAGCTACATATGCACTACATTGGCATGCTACAAGCGAGACATGCTGCATGCCAACGCGCCACACTGACACACAGCGCATTAGCTCCAAGTATGAATGGAGCCAAGCCAGCGCCAAAATAAAAATAAAAAATAAAATAAAAAAACGGAAAAAATAAAATGAGTAAAAGGCGGAAAGTAACTTTCTAGAGGCTCAAAAAACGGCCACGAAAAATAAGACGTGCAAAAATAGAAAAAATATGCAAAAATTGCATGAAACAAACAAACAAACAAAAAAAAGAAAGCAAATTGAAAGCCAGAAAATATGAGTACTCACTTGTGCATTTTTCATTTGCCGCGCAAACAGTCTGCCACACAACCACCGAAGCCGACTGGTGACAGTCAGCCATTCAGACGACGCATGCTAATGCTGCAGACAGGAAACCCTAAAGAACCTAAAGAAAAAGTACATTTGAAGTCCTTCATTAGAAAAACAAGCGGAAGAAAATGACGGCTCACAAAATAGAGAACAACAAGACCAAAATGTTGCTGAGCAATGTTAAAAAATAAAGTAAAATAAAAAAATAAAAAAAAGTTAAAAAAAATAAAAATACGAACAAACAAAACAAAAAGCAACGATTTCCAAAGTAACCAAAAACAAAGCTGTCAGTTGGTAACTTGGCACATTGAACATGCATCTACTTAAATTGTTAAGAACGCAAAAAATAATAGAAGAAAACAGCAATTACAAAAAAAAAAAAAAAAAAATCGACATAAGCGCTGTAATCATACACCGACGCCACACGCTTTGTTGTGCGCCCGAACACTTTGCCACAGCACTGTTGGAATTTTTAAGCCGCTCATCATTGCGGCACAACGAAGGGCTGACAACCCCGCGCCTGGCAGTCTACACCTCACGACATATGAGTGGGTGATTGGTTGGAGGTGGCCGTCGAATTAGTCAACGAATTCGTCGAGCGTTGAGCGGAGTTGGCAGCAATTGGTTGAGTGTTGGTGGCACTGTGAGTTTAAATTGTGATCGAATCGAGAATTTAAAAGTTTCTAGGAGCTTTTAAGCAAAGTCTAAATTAGACTAGTGTTCGAAGTTCTAAGTATAGTAAGGTCATTTATACAACTCCATGTCGGTGATCAATGAGTTAATGTTACAAGCTTAGGTTTGGTCTTGGAAACTAAAACTAATTCCATTTCCATTTTCAGGAAGACTCTAATTGATTCCTGAACACACTGTCACACTTGACAGTAGAATTTTGGGTATAAAAATAAATTTTTATTGAGCTAGATCCAAAAACAAAAATTTACATGTATTTTGTTTTTGCTTTGGCGGCATAAACTGTCAAAATCTGTAAGAGTGTGTGTAGAAATTCAAACAAAATTTTTCAATTTGATATCACCCACCAAACAATTTGTGTTGCCGGTAATAAGAAAACGTGTCGCCCTCGGAAACAAATTTATTGCCGGTAATATTGCCATCGAATCGATTTCCTATTACCGGTCGCTCTAAAACGTCCGCCGAAGGCAACTCGCCTGGGCGAGTCGTTTTCTTATTACCTGAATGAGTCCTTTTCTTATCGCTTCAGGCGATATTTGGAATAATTTTATTCTTTTTAATACCTCATTTATTTTTTTGTATACCAAATTGCAACTTGCAATCGAAATTAATTCATTTTCTCGCTGTGAGACTTCCTATTTTTTCAATCTTGTCCTTGGGCATAATTTAGACGCTTTTGGCCAATACTATTGACGCCATATTCATAAGTTTCGGAATTTTTGAGAACTTTTTTATTCAAAATTGACATGAACGAAGTGATGTTGCCGATTTGTCATCACAGCAATAAATCGGTGAGTCGCCAATTTGTTGCCATTGACGATTGTTGCCTATTTCTCATGTTTTGCATGGTGGGCAGAAGCCGTGCGGCGTAACACATACACAAAATCAGCTGAGCTAGTAACACCACCTTACATAAATTCGCCTTGGCTAGATCATACCTACCAGCTTCGCCGCCTCCCTCAAAGCCCGTTTCTGACAAAGTCCAGAATTTCTGATCCGAGGTCGATTTCAGAGCAAACGTCGAAGAACAAGATCTTATATTTTAGAAAATCAATTAGTTGCCCAGCCAGTTCTGTCGGGAAGGTAGATTTGAAAAAGGTGATTAGAGTCATCTTCGATTTGAGTCATGATTTGATAATCGCAATTTCTATACTCTACGACCTTCTCGCATTACTGAGCCGAATAGCCAAGTTTTGCAAACTTTTGTGGCCAAAATTGTATGCTTCATATTCACCAATGGCGTTTAACTTTCCGCATTATTAGGACATACGATCTGACCTACTGTGCAACTCCTAGTTCATATAAATACATATGTACAACTGAAAATTATGCTCTAGTAGTTGTTGTCTTCCTCACAACCAAAAAATATACAATGCCTTTGTTGCCTTTGAAGTGGTAATAGAGCCTACTCTAGCTACTTCAACGCGCGCGAGTATACAAGAAACCAGAAAGCAAGCAAAAATTACAAAAGTAAAAAGGAGTAAAGCAATTTGCCCCAAGGATTCTCGGGGCGCACGGAGTTGACTTGTGAGCCTTATGAAAAACATACACCCAAAAAAGGAGCCAAAAAGTGTTGATGACTGCTACAGTTTGACATGGAGCTGCTTCAAGCTTTCGCAACTTTCCGAACGCAAGCTAAAGTTGCTGGGCGATTTTTTAATTAAGCCGAAAATATAGACAGCAAGCAAACACGAACAAAAAAAAATTTAATCGGAGATAAGGAGGCACAAAGTAATGGTAATCAATGAATCTGCAATTTTTTTTTTTGGGTTTTGTTTTTGGACATTGAGTGGAATGTGCATCCTGGAGATGAACTTGATGGAGGGGTTGCACATTTCATAATTCGGAAGGCACACGCATGAGTAATCGGCCTGCCTTATTGCGAAGGATAACATGCCTGTATGCATACATACATATGTGTGCGTGTGCGTGAGTTTATGAAAGTGAAATAGAAAAGGGGGCCTACGTTATTTTGTTACATCAAAGGATAGAATCGCTCTTCCCCAGAGGTTCACAGCAAATGTACTGATATACATATATTGGCATATATGTATATGCATCTAGTTATATAGATATACAAAACAGTATGTGTTAGTAATGCAATTATTATTTTTTTTTTGTAAGGAGCCGCTTGGATTTACATCGCAAATGAAGAAAATAATTACAAAGGCAACAACAATACTCTAAGCGAGAATAAACAAAACAAAAAAAAATAGTGGAGAAATGACACAAACTTGAGCGGAGTGCAGAACAAAAGCGAAAACAGCGAAAGTGCAATGACCCCGCATACGACCTGCAGTACCAAAAAATTCAAGCAGTGAAAACATGGATAAACAGCCATTCAAAGCCATATCATGTTTAGTAAACGCACATACAAATGGACTACGAAACGTAGGAACGGAACCATTGAAAACCCGGCAGGAAATGTGTATATGAAAAAAATAATAAACCTGGCAGACGTGGTCCTGCCTAGATATAATTAGGTAGTTTAAAAGGAACTTTGGTAGGCCTAATTAATTAAATTTTTTTTTAGTTTAGTTCGAATGCACAGACAAGACTATCTTCCCCATATGATTACCATGAGCTTCGAAAATGTTTGTTGCGTTTTCTGAGATTTTTAGTAAATATACCATACAGTAGTTTTCGGACATAAGACCCCGGTTAAAGGATTTCCCCGCTTATAAGGTAACATAATTAGGTCAATAAAAATTACCATAAGCAAAATGTGAATAGATATGTACGCAAGAAGTCCCGGTTAATGTACCCTTCCCTGTAGCAATTCGCACCCACCCTAGGTTAGCCCTCGGATAGCCCATATTGTTACCAGTACTATTCTCTCACAATTCCCCTGCCGATGGTTTCAACTGTCATTTTTAACTTTGGCGTGTCGTTGGAAAAGGACCGGTCCAACAACTCACCATAAGATGTCCTATTGTGGTTAGTTGTTCTTTATAATCTGGTTTTGTACTAGTCCATTTACATTTTAATTTTAATACATTTTTCGTTTGAATACGATCTTGTTTTGTACTTCACGGATGCTTTTTTGTAATTAATAAAAACCGAAAAACAAAAATTTAAAATCATAAATATGTTCCGCCAATGAGAATTAACTTTATACGTATTTCATTCTTTCGGCAGAGTGAGAAGATGATGAATTTGGAAAGAGCTTCCACCATAACTGTATATCCCTCCATATTTCCGCCAGGTCAGCACTACTTAAGAGCGAAATACACCACACAAGCGGTTTGACAAACCAAGCGAAATTTCCCTTTGCTTCAAGCCATTTGTGCTGTGTATGGGGGTGTTTGAAGGTTGAAGGACAAACCGCCGTCAAACCTTCAAACACCCCCATACACAGCACAAATGGCTTGAAGCAAAGGGAAATTTCGCTTGGTTTGTCAAACCGCTTGTGTGGTGTATTTCGCTCTTAACGCAGAAAGAAAACAACGCATAAAGTCCAAAATGACAAAGCGAACGAATGTATGTACATATGTGTATATGTATTAACAACTATATATTTACATATGTCTGTACATTTTCCTAACCATTGTATACGACAATAATTCGCACATTGGGCAAGGCAAGGTAAGGCCGAGCGGTCTTTTGTTTCCTTCCTCCTCCACGCCACTTGTTTTTTAATCGCTCTCATTTTCTACACAATTCTGCAATCGCCCCTCTCTCTGTCCCTCTTTCTCGATGTCTTATCTCTCTCTGTTTTTTTGCGTTGTGTCTCTTTAAATGTGCAATATGTACTTGCTCTTCTACATACATATAAACTAACATATGCGCATTTGCCTGCTTACACATGTACATATGTATGTATGTATGCATTCTTATTTTTTCATTGTTTTTGTCCACATGTTCATTTTAGTATTAAAACGTTGTCAAAGGAATTAATTCCCAATTCATCGAGTTTCATTTGGTCGCACGGTTGACTCAGTAGAATGGACATTTATTGTGGTTATTGCTGTTGTTGTTTTTCGCTTTAGTTTTTTTTTTGTTTTATTTGGTTTCAATGACCTGTAGGTTTTCTTACGAATATAAATTAATGCATGAAAATACAAAGCACTTGAATTCATGTACTTAGAAGACAAGCCTTAACACGCCTTAAAGGGAATATATGTATGTATACACCCTTGCATTCATATGTATGTATTAGGGTGTTCCAAAAATGCATGAGAAAAAGCAAAGTCGGCTTTTTATGCTCTCATCCCCTAGGATTGTTCTATAACGGAAAAAAGTATACCCCTGTTTTTTTAATTTGTAATCAAAAATATTTAGAGGTCACTCAAAGCGCTCAAAGTTTTCCATGTATTTAAAAAAAAATAAAAAAATAGGCGTATACTTTTTTCGATATAGTACAATCCTTGGGGGTGAGAGCATTACAATTCCGACTTTACTTCTTTTGGACCACCCTAATGTACAAATATAATACGTACTAGAGTCCAGCGCAAGTGTATTTGCCGCATTTCGTTCAATAAGTACTCCTTGCATTGTACTCTACTCCCAACACATTGTTACTCTTTTTCCACATACATACCCTATTTGGCGTTGAGAGAGTAAATACTTGACGTACTTGCTATTATTCCACCAAAGTAAGTACTCTACTTTCTCTCATCGCGTACGAGAGATATTTGCTGCTGCCAAAAGGGAGTAGCAAATCTACTCTCTGTATACTTGTAGTACGGTAAGTACTTGCGTATTAAATTTCAATTCTGGTTGTTAGCCTACTAGTTGATATCGTTTGCGGCGCTGGTCAGTGAAATTAAAAGAGTAAAAATAGAATATGGAAATTGACGATGTAAGGAAATGTTTACGGCCTTATTTATAAAAAAATAACGTAAATTTAGACATGTGTTTAATGTGACATTTTCATAAAACTTTTGTATTCAAGCAGCTTTTTAAATCTATGTATGTACTTAAATTTGTATGAAAGTATTATTTCTCGTTTCTAATTTTCTATAAAACTATTTGCAGTCATTAACCAACAAATAAGTTGCCAAAAACAATAACTTAAGCAATGCTGCTATACGAAATAAAATTATTAGTGGCAAATCAAAATTTTGAAAAGTGCCGATTTTCACATTCGATAGTTGGACATGGTAGCGACGAGATGTACGAGCATTTTTTTCTTAAGAGCTGCATACTGATTTAAAAATTTTTTATAGAAGCAAATTTATTTTCCATTTATTTTGCGTAATTTTATATGAATTTTTAGTTTTTCTTGAGAGCCTTTACAAATAAAAAAAATTTCGGAATATGTACATACATATGTACATACATACGCAGCCATATAACTAGATTTCTAGAGAAACGAATTTTCATTTGGCACGTTCAGAAGGCGCAACAGCTCAGTAACTGGTGCGATTGCACCTTCTGAACGCGTTGTTGCGTACTTCTGATCAACTGAATAGTTGCGTGTTAGATGATCGTAAGATTTTTCTGATCATTTGACACAACATGTTGGTGTGTACCTTTGAGAGTTGAATTTGACAGCTAATGTATGAAGTCGTTCAGAAGACGCATAACGATCACTGATTTTTTTCTGAACCTACCCATTGATAACTTTTTTTTTTGATAACACTGCGACAGCTCAAATTGGTATTGAGTAAAATTGGTATTGAGTAAATAGATTTTTTGAATTTCATTGAGTTTTTTTTAATAAATACTAAAATGAGAGGTGTATGAATGGCGAAAGAAATACTATCCGATTTTTTTAAATCGAAACTACATTTTTACATATGTACATATGTACGTGCATACATAAATATATTTAATATGAAATTGAAATTTTCACATCAATTTGCGCTCAGGGTTTTCCGAACGATGAGAGTAAAGGAGGGAAAGTATTTGCGCGGCGATCGGATGTCTTGTTAGGCCCTTTAAATGGAATTGCGCAGGAGTTTAATACGTANTATGCTTACTCACACTTGACCCGAACGATGAGAGTAAAGGAGGGAAAGTATTTGCGCGGCGATCGGATGTCTTGTTAGGCCCTTTAAATGGAATTGCGCAGGAGTTTAATACGTACCTATAGATACCCTGCAGCAAAATTTTGAGACAGTCTGGAAAAGCGTTAGTTCTCCCCTGCAAATTTCGAAAATGTCTCTGACCTACTGTAAAAGGGATGCAGAGCTGGACGGCTGAAACTGATGTGGTGCTAGTTGCGCTGTCATCAATGTTACTCATCCTGGTCATGTGAAAACTGACAAAAGATGCACAAATATACCATACTATATTTTTTCTATTTTTTTAGACCCTAAAACTAATAGCAAACTTTTTTCATTTATTTAAGGGGCTATGGCTAAACTATTTCCAAAAAAGTCGTTTTTGGTCGTTAATGTAATTTTTATACATACATACGTACGCATAAACAAATTGCAAAATATAACAATAAAATTTAGTNGTACTATATGTTTTCTATTTTTTTAGACTCTAAAACTAATAGCAAACTTTTTTCATTTATTTAAATATGTAGTTGCCTAGTTCAAGGGGCTATGGCTAAAATATTTCCAAAAAAGTCGTTTTTGGTCGTTAATGTAATTTTTATACATACGTACGCATAAACAAATTGCAAAATATAACAATAAAATTTAGTTAAGCTACACTTAACAGCAAAAGTCTCCGTACACCATTTCTTTTTTGGTTTCTTTTTTTTCTTTTCGTTATTATTTTATAAAAAAAAAATTGATCCAGCTTANTTTCTTTCTTTATTTCTTTTTTTTTCTTTTCGTTATTATTTTATAAAAAAAAAATTGATCCAGCTTAAAACAAAATCATATAAACCCAGTTTTCAAGCATTTTACAAATAAACAAACGTGGTAAACAATCTCACCTTTACATACGTAAATATACCTAAAACTGAGCACCCGTAATGTGTAGTTAGTTATGCAGGGTTTTTTTTTTTAAATTTCTAATATTTTTAATATTTTTTGTTAAGTTTTTGTTTAAGCATGGCTCTTATTACATAAACCATTTAAGTTTGTTGCAAACTTGATAGACCTCTAAAAACTGTCTTTAAATTTCAAGCTTTTTAATCAGAGATTTTTTTTTTATTAATATTTCGAGTANATAATTTCTAATATTTTTAATATTTTTTGTTAAGTTTTTGTTTAAGCATGGCTCTTATTACACATAAACCATTTAAGTTTGTTGCAAACTTGATAGACCTCTAAAAACTGTCTTTAAATTTCAAGCTTTTTAATCAGAGATTTTTTTTTTATTAATATTTCGAGTATTCATTTTTGAAGTCCATAAAATTTTAGTGCAGTAAAGTGTAACCTTGCATCTGTGACGAAAATATTTTAGTAGGAGAATACCTTCAAGAGTGTGCGTAAAAAGAGTTAGAAAAAATTAACGCGATTAGTTCTACTAAAGTTTATTGGTCTCTAGCATTGCATGCTTATAAACTCTGATTTAAAATATTGAAGTTTTTATAACAGTTTCCAGAACTCTAATGAATTTCCAACACAGTTAGAAACGTGAATTTAAATGGTTATGTTAAGAACCATCCCTAAAAAAATACGAAAAATATTTAACATGAATCTGGATATTCAAAATTCTATTTATTCTTAATTCGATGTCAGAGAATTTATGTATTACATTTCAATACATTTAATACATAATTGCACTTTTTGCCTGATGAGTGCCTAATGACAGATGATATTTACTAATTTGACGTCGCTAATTCTAAATATACCCTCATTGGTTTTCTAGCAGCTCTTGTTTTCGAGTTATAGCTTTCACTTTCGTAAGAGGAAGGAACGCTGTCAAGGCCACTGGAACGCACACATGATGGCTGAGAGCAGAACAGCTCTTTGCATTCAACTTCTGCAAGGAACTCTTATGAAAGAAAGTTTTTTTTTCATCTTTAGATCTTAATAAAAATAGATTCACTATAAATATTTTACGTTTTATTGTAAAAAAGGCCCATGAATCATATTTTCTAAACTAGGGCTGATATAGAAATTTCAATGACAGATTTGAAGCCGTCATTGAATAACTCAGTGAGAGGGGAGACCAGTATGTTTACATGTATGTATTTATATAAAAAAAAAAATATTTATTGGTTCAAAAGTGGTGGGTAGGCACTGTGGCCAATGGAAAAAGTTCATTTACCACCTCTGCACGGTTGTAAGCCATGCAGAGTCCGCAAAATGCTCCGGAAGCAGTGTCGGGAGGATGCATCAGACTAGGCCGAGCATACTTTGAAGTGCCATCTAATTAAAACTTAAGAAAGTTCAATTACATGACAGTTGAGAAGTGCATGTGCAAAAATTTTATAAATTGCATAAAGGAAATTTTTGCACATGCAGCACTACACAGCATGTATTTAGGCGCCTGGTGTTAGCAGACGCGCCTAAACAGTCATTAAAAATTAGGCTAGTATCATGTAACATAACCTAATCATCAGATATGCCGTTGTGCGGTGTTGTGTATGTGTTTATTCTCAGTCTGGTGCTTAGATACTTAAAAAATTTAAGTTATACATATGGACACATTTCAGGTCTTGGAAGTGCTACACTTTTCCACACAATCGTAACAACACTGGTTCTGAGATCAGTTTGAAATTTCAAGTCTCCGGAGTTGGTTAAAAATTTATTGCAAGATTCGATTACACAAAGGGGAAACTTAATAAAATCTTGTAATAATGATTCCATTCGTTTGATAATAAAATATCAACTGCATCATACATATATATATATACATATATGCTACAGCCAACAAGAAGCCTGCGTTGCCCAAAATATCTGATATTATTTTCAAATTTGGCTACTTACAGGCTTCATCGGCTTTTTTGGAGTTTCAATATGGAGCAGATTCTCCAAAATTGCTCAAACTTATTATCTTGGACCACGGAATATTCCAATTGATAAAAAAAAATAAATAAAATTTCAATTTGGGCATTCCCTTCGAATAAAAAGCTGCAGCTCGCGAATGTTTCAAATTTTCGAAATAAAAAACTAAAATTTCCAAT
>NW_016172884.1:0-2613 GCF_001687245.7 Rhagoletis zephyria
TCCCGTCTTATTCGCAAAACCCTTGTAGACCAGTGTTATTAAAATACGTGTTTTAATCGAAATGGTTTTGCAAAGGCGTCACTTCTAAGCTACATGTAAGAGGGTTGCCACCTGTTTAAAGTTTCATACTTTGAAAATAATTTGAAGTTGCCACAGGTTTGAAATGTTAGAATTAGTCATAGTCATTCAAAAGTTATATGCTATTTTAAAAAATTTTTAAAAGACAAGTGTCAAACGAAATAGTTTTGGGAAAGCTTTAGTTTGATAATATTCTTGATTTCGATGTATTTACTAATAATGTATACATTCTTAAATAAGCGAAGGTACTTTTTGTGGAGAACATCAGATCTGAGCCGTTAGTACAAATTTTAAACATGAGGTGTCAACTTGTAGTGCAGAATGTTTTATTTTTTGAATTTTTGAGGTTACAGGGTGATTCTAAATTTGATAAAATGAAAAAACCGGCAACTTGACGGATTTAGATTAAATTTGCTATGCGGATCAACTATAATTCTATATTTATTTTTTTTTACTTCACTAGTTGTGTGAGAAGTTGTAAATTGTGAAAAATTACCGCTGCTTATCATGTTATTTAAAAAAAGGTGAAAAAACGATATTTACTTCGTCCGAACTTGTACTTTTTTAATTGTTTTTTTCGTTTTTTTTTTTGGGGGTAACTTTATAACTTCATAACTTCCAAAGGTCTCGGAAAAACTCACTTAAAATGATTTTTTAATATTTTCAATGAATATGGTTCCGTCTAAACAAATTTTGGATTTTTTATCTTAATTATTCATTTAAAATCAAAGTCAAGTGTACTCTTTTATTGAGTTATACCAAGCTTGTAATTTTTAAGGATTTTTTTTTTTGTCAGTCATAGTGTGAAAATTTTTAGCCAAATCCAGGGCCCCTTATATTTTGTACTTTGGAAAACTAATATGTAAAACTCAGGAAGCACAACAATACTTTAATATTTAATGCACTTAAGATATTACGACTGCATTCTCGGAAGGGAAACTGCAACCGCAAAAAAAAGAGAGCAGCAGAGAAGCTTTTTCTTTTTTAAATGCCAATGAAGCAACAAATAAATTACAAAGTGACATTTTTTACAGCATTTGAATAGTCTTACTGTCATCACTTATGTTGGTACCATAAAGACGGAAGAAGTGGTGGAAAATAATAACAGGCGCATGCGGATATTTATGTATGTAAGTATCTAAATATATGGGTTTACGCTTTCGCTTTATTTTACTGCAGTCTGGTATGTGTGTGTGTGTGTGACGTGCCTGCTGGCATTTATTAAAAAATAAATAAACCTTGATGCGCAATTAGGCTTGGCATTTAATAAAACAAATGGCACAATAAAAGAGTCAAGTATGCGGCTGCTTAGAAAGGGAGTTGAACTTGGAAGCGGTAAATACTGTATTACGTATACGCCGTGTTTAACCCGAAAGGGGTATGAGGACATACAAAAAATGAATATGCATTTCATAAATTTTGTAGGCAGATACTAATTTGAAAAGTAATAAAATGGAATATTACTTTCCTGATACTTAAGTATGTCTTTTAATTTCAAATTTGCACTTAACCGGCACGCTCCCAGAATATATATTTTGAAATGGGTGAAACGTGCACTTAGCTTATTTATAAGGCAATTAAATACTTTTATTAAAAGTACTTGTAAATCGTCCTAAACACATTAATCAAATTAAACTGGAATTCGTACATAAACAGTCGATGTACAAGTTTTAAATATTTTATTTAAGTATTAGCGATATTTTTAGGTAAACTTAAATACTCTAGGTATACACCTAATTATATAATTTATTTTAATAGAATAAAATATAAAAGATAGCATACATTTATAATGCTCTAAGGGAACTCATTTACTGCGCCAAGATCGCAAGCTGATAGACATTTGGAATAACAAGGTCCGATACTCGACTGCTCCCAAAATACCTGGGAAGTGATGTTATTGCTGACTGGTTTTCAGTTTATTACTGGTTTTAGCTGACAAGACGCAAATACAGCGCCAGACTAAAGGGTGGGGGGTTCTGACAAAAAAAAATTTATTTTAACTTTTATTTTTGAAACTCCTGCCCATGATAAAAACATTACAAGGTAAATTCATTCTCTCAATTCGTCGGCCATGATTTTTTTCTGACGTTTGCCAACATTTTAAAATCATATAAAATTGAAAATAAAAAAATTAAATTGTTCACAATTGTTGTTGTTTGTGATTGAAAATGAGAATGTGTGTGTGAGTTTGAGTTTTGATTTTAAAATTATATTGTTGGCAAACGTCAGACTGCCTCTCAATGGTTTTACCTTGTTATGTTTTTATCATGCTCCTGCCCGTATTTTGTTTGTAAGTCAAATATTACTGCCATTGTGCTACTATGATAGCACGGTAATCATAGTCAACTTATGTACAGTAGCCGAAAAAATTATTGCCGCACCAAAATTTTACAAGTTTTAAAATATTATTTTTATACCCGAGCGCACTTGTGCACAAGGGTATTATAACTTTGTTCACATAACGGTTGTTTGTAACAGGCAAAACGAATCGAGATAGATATAGACAAATGTATACATAAATGATCAGAATGAAAA
>NW_016172884.1:2818-12550 GCF_001687245.7 Rhagoletis zephyria
CCCGGCTTATCATGTAGCGGTAGCTTTCGGAAAGGTGGAAAACATATATTTAATACTTGCGCCGGGTATTTAATGTTCGGCTCCGCCCGAACTTAGACTTTCTTACTTGTTTTTTTGTTATTTAATTTTGGTTAGTTTTTTATAGTTCAGTCTTTAACAACATCGGTAAAAATACAAGTTTAAAGGCAGTGTCACAGGATTGGGTATTTGCCGAAATTTGGTGCCCAATTGTGTGAATACCCAAATATTTTTCTTTATGCCAATCACAAAAAATAATTTGTTGAAATTTTTCAACAGAAATTTTTGTGTTGTACCAATCTTTTGACTATAAAAAAAAATCCCATTTTTTTTGTTTTGTACCAATAGCCCAATAAAAAAATGCTTAAATCTGTACAAATGTATATATTCGATTGACACTGCCTTAAAAATTTATGCAATTACAAAAAAAAATATCAAAAAATCTTCGTAAAAATTCGAGTTTTTAATTTGATTCTGAGTATGCAGTTTTGTAGCCCATTGAATTCTAGTAGAATAAAGTACAATTTTCAAATGGCTAATAATTACAGTTGATTTTTTAGAATTTCTAAAAAAGCTCGAAAATTTTTACAAAAGTTTGTTGAATTTTCTTAATCTTGCACAAAGTTGGAAATTTGATTAATTATACGATTAATATTAATTTTTGATTAATTTCAAATTATTAATCAACAAGCCAAACTATAGACAAAAATTAAGAACATTTAATGAGTGCATGAATTATTTGTTTATTCTATTCTTATCCAGATCTCAAATTTTAAGCGTTAATTATTATTTTTATAAAATTTTAAAAAGAAAGGACTGAAATGTGCAAAGTTAATGAATTTAATTTAATTTAATGAAAACTTTTATTTTTATTTAAGTTCACTCGAAAATGAACCAAATTATTTATTTACTTTTTAACTAAAGTTTTTTCTTTTGCATACTCATTATTATTAAAAAAAGATAAAAAATACATATAGTATTTATTGTATCTGAAAGCTTTTACCTTTAATAACATTTAATGAAAAATGCATTTAAATTTATGTTCAAGAATTTGAAATATTCATGTATTTATTTTTCCTTTTAATTAATACTCAAAAAATTTAACACTAAATAAGTAAATGATAAATAAAAATGTGTAATATATTAAAATGTACTTAATCAATTGTTTTTATTGTATATTCCTGAATTCGTTTTATTTTCCAAAGTAGTGGTTTTGGTCCATAATCGGACTAGTATTTTTCTGCCTATTTTGAACTAGTATAAGACCGGTATATTTCCAAGCGAAATCTGACAATTGCCATCTCGTAGGACATCCACATGTTAAAAATACCAGTTGATTGCATGGAAAAGAGATAGTTGGCTGACTAGTTGGGCATGCGGTTCATACTACATAATTGTGAGGTAGTCTAAAACTAGTACATTTGACTACAGGGTAGTTTCAGTGGGCCGCTTCATGTATTTTCACCCAATTTCTAAACAAATAACTTTGTTCGCACAAATAGGATCTTTAAATATTCCATTTCATTTTAGCCGCACGATGCTTCGCCGTCTTCACCATTCCCCTCTTTCTAGTTTCTGCGTGCATATCGGCCGAAACCAATTATAAACAAATCTTTTCGACAAAAAAAAGACGCCCAGTTAGAAAACCACAATTCGATAAAAAAAATAAATAACACAGAAATGCAATGCAATACATGAAATTTTGTTTACTTATGCGGTTTTAGCACAAAGTTTGACCTATAAGCAAATTGCATATACAATTACTTTCCTTTAACAGTGGGAGGCTGGAGGAAGTTAAAAAGTCATGCGACTACACAAAAAAAAAAGTGCACAAACTGTTTGGGCCAATATTTGTTTGATGTAAAGTATGCTCACTGCAAATAAAAGTCACATCAAGTTGTGGCCATGCTTTGGTGGTGAGAAGAGAGGTTAAATACGGACGGATGTTCAAAAGAAGAAGAAGATGAACCGGCAAATGTGCAAGTACAGCACACACATACCCGTAGATTTATATGTATTTGTATATTTACATTGATGGTCGAGAGAAAATTACTGTTAGTATGCTCTGTGTGTAAGTAAGTAAGTTTGTGCGCCGAACAAATTGTGCAGCCATTAAATAGAAATTTTTTCAATTTCTTGACTATTTGGAATTTTTTGGCAGCTCTTAGAATTAATTGAATTTTCTGCTCTACTTTGCTGCGACACATGCAATTGCAGAGGCCTATATTCTGGCCTAGTTTGCAGGATAAACTGTAGTACAACGTTCTTCATTTTCCTGCTCGCTGCTGTTTTGCTGTCACTTTGGCAGACAGAACAGTTTACAGCTTACATTTGCGTGCATGTATTGGATGAAATATGCTCTTGTGAATGTTAAAATATTTCACTTTATGGCTAAAATGCGTTATAACTGCCAACAAGAAGGGGCTGAAGTAAATAATTTTAGCGTTGGTTGTTGTTCTTCTCCACAAAGGCTGTGCTGCAGCAATTAAACTTTTGATAGGCCATTCGAGTGGCAGGCCAATACTTACATACATACAGCGTCATAATAGACACATTCCATTCATTTTATGTGCTTATATGTACATATATGTGTTTGCATCTGCCCATCCCAGCGCCGGTTGATTTTATCTACCGAGTGGCCGCGCCTGGCCGATACGAGCATGCAACATCGATCACTTAGTCGGTCATTTTTCGTAATGGTTGCTCATTCTTCGTTCATTGGCCTGGTCAACAGTAAGGCTAAATAAATTTTATGTTTGTACGCGTGTTTGTACGAGTATGTATAATAAATGGGCACATTCGCTTTTTGCACATTTCCTAAACACACACACATATGTACATACACTTACACGTGTGGCCATGATAGTAAACAAGTATTCAGCACTTATTTGGATGCTGTGAAAAAATGCATAAAATACACATTTTATCGACTCTTTTATATGCATTTATTTGCTGGCACTCTGCTCACTTTTCGCCCTCCTCCAGCTGTAAAAGTCATATTCATATTTACTACTTTCTATTACTTTGACACTGTGACAAACTTCTCTGTGTATGCACTGAAAATGTTTTCTTTGCACTCTTGCCTGCGCATACACTTACCACAATATCCACACACACATATTGGTTTATTCGTTTTTTGCTACTTTTTTTTTGCAATAACAATTGCGGCCACATCATCATAAAAATGGCCATATGTGCCACTCTAACATAATTGAGTCATCCATAAGCCCTCACATTCTTACGTGTGGTAATTTTGAGTTGGGCAGGAAAACTATACATATGTACATACATATAAATATGTAAAAACTTAGTCGGCTTAAATTACAGCTAAGTTCACTAAACTGTTTGCAAATAGTTTTACATATTTTGATTAAAGTGAACCAGTTTAAAAAACTACTTTTTTCATAGCAAAGAGAAAATTGTGATGCCAAAAATAAATCTTTTGGCATTGTATCAAGGATTTTTTTTTTCTAAAATATAATTTTAGATGTATTTTATAGTAAAATAGTATGACTTCAGATAACTCGGTAATATTCTGGAAAACCAGAATGCCAGTAACCAAAAACTATTCTTTTTAAAAATGTAAAATATTGGCGACTGTTGCCATGTTTGTGGGATATGGCGATGGCTTATGCATTGCATTACCTAATGGCACATTTTTGGAGAGGGTTACCAAAGTAAAATTTTGTAACATATTATGAATTCAACAAAATTTTACAATATGTATGCGCAACGACAAAGATTTAAAAAAGTTTTATTACGAAAACCTTTTAAATAGGATTGCCGCCTATTTTATATTTTAAATTTAAATTCAATAATAACAAGTACTTGGTCATTAGAAAATGGGTGCCTTACGAATGAAGTTTAATATGTTTATTTGAAAACATCTTCCAAAAAGTTACCATCTGCTCCAAAATCAAATTCTAACTATTTTTCCACAAGTTAAATAAAATATTACATATCAATAGGAATGAAAAATATTTATAAATAGGGTTGCCACCAGTTTGGAACTTAACTTGAATTAAACAAACACGTTGAAGTAAATAACAAAATTATATAAAGTCAAAGGAAGTATGTTCAAGGAGCAGGGCTGCAAACCGGTTTGGAACCGAACCGTCGCTTTTTTCGGGATTCGAACCGACCCTTTTTTACTTTGTAATGCCAAAACCGAACCGAAAACCACCAAAAAAAAAGGAACAGTCCAGCGCCTTCGTCTTGGTCTGCAGGCTGTATCTGAGATACAGCCGCTAAATTTAAACGTATAATACGTGGTATGGTTAAGAGCATATCAAAGTCAAAAACGAAAGTACACACTAAGAAAAAAATATCGATAACAACAGCGATAATAATATGGATAGAAAAATCGATTAAAAATAACGGGTAATAAAACCGAAAAAAATATTGATGACAAAATAGATAAAAAATATCGACAACAAAATCTATAGCAAAATCGATAAAAATATCGATAACAACATCGATAAAAATATCGATAACAAAACTGATACAAATATCGATAAAAATATCGATAACAAAATCGATAATAAAATCGACAGTAAAATCGATAACAACGTCGATAACAAAATCAATCAAAATATCGATAACAAAATCGATAAAAATATCGATCATTATATCGATAAGTTCCGAAAATATCGATAGCAAAATCAATAATAATATCGATAACAAAATCAATAATAATATCGATAAAAATTTCGATAACAAAATCGATCACAAAACCGACAAAATATCGGTTATTATATCGATAAGTTCCAAGAATCCCGAAAATCTCTAAAATCCCGAAATAGTTCCCAGATTGAGTCTCTGTTCCTCTATCTATATCCTTTTCTCTACAACTACCTTTATTTTAATCTTTCTTCCTCTATCTTCATCTATACTTTTATCGGTATCCTCATCCGCATCTTTTTCTTTATATTTATCTTTGTTTTTATTTTTATGTTTATCATATTCTTCATATACATATTCCCCTTCACCTTTTCCCCTTATATATGTAAGTAAAGTGTTCAAATTTACCTTGGGCTTCATTTTTGCCTTTATCTTTGCGCAACTTTGTTTTTGTTTTTATTTTTACCTTTGCCTTTATCCTTATCTTTATCTATGTACGTACTGACCTTTACTTTTATTCTTGGATTGGTCTTTTTCAAGTGTTGTTTCACTTCAAAAAGTTTTCGCGTATTATGCATACATGTGTTCATAGATATATGTATGTACATATGTATAGACATACATAGATTACTAAAAAATTGAGCCAGATCCACATTAACTGCAATCAACATATGTACGTATGTATGTATTTACATATGTACGGGTACATACGCTGTGATTAGGTTATAAATATTNTTGGAATTTTATCTTTGAAACGCCACACTTTTCTTTGAAATCGCTTTATTAGTTCTCGTGCAATAAGCGTTTTTGTGAAGCTCTAAAAATTACAACTACAACATTTGAACATAGCCCCCATACCTTAAGGTAAGACGTATTCTACGTCAAAATTGGTTCAGTTCGGTTCGAAATGAAAATCCGCAATTGAATTTTTCAAGTTTTGTAATACACTTCTTTGTCAAAAATGCATCCCACATGGTAAAACTGCAAAAAATATTTTGTTTGAAGGCAACTCCGTGAGTTGTAATTTCGCTCATATAAAGAATGATTGTTGTTGAAATGTTTTTATATGGAACCAAATACTTAACAACGCAAAAATTAATGAACATTTAGCCAATAAAAGATAATAGTAAAATGCCGTACTCCCATTATTTTGGCCATAGGTGCCTAGTGCATGCTCCAAGCTAACGTAAATGCGGGTTTAACCATTAAGCCAGGAGTATATATTGAGTATCAATTCAAAATTCTGAAGATGCAGTTTTTGTCTACTCGACTAGTCTTATGGCTTTTCCAAACCTTGAAAAAGTTTATGAGAATCTGTCCAGCTTCGCCTTGATTGCGTTGATTTTAGATAATATTTTTGTATAGGGTATTACGCATTTTCTGCCATACAAAAAAAAAAACACACATACTTTGAACGGAAAAAAATCCGCCAAAAATTTGCAAAAAATCCATTCAATTCAGATGAAACTTTGAGAGAGTTTTGTACAAAGTTTTAATCTTGGATTTATATGGTTAAAAACAAAAATAAACAAAACAAAGATTGACAAAACTTGCTAAAATGTAAAAAAGCATTTTATTTTTAAATTATAGATTTGTAATATTTTTGCAATATTTATATGCTTTATTATAAAAATAATTAATCATTTGAATCGAACCAAACGGCGGTTCAGGGATACTCATGAACCGGTTCTTGTACCGGTACAAGCTTTTTCTAAGCGTTTCGAACCACTGAACCGAATAGCACCTATTTATTCCGAGTATGTTTATAAAAGAGTTGGCACCTCTAAGAGTGTAATTAAATTTAATAAGCTAAAAAAGAAATATGTCGAAAAGAGCATTATTTTGAAAAGGGTCGCTACCTGTTTAAACTTGAAATTCAGTTTAATTAAGTACATATCGAAACCTCACCGTCAAAAAGATGTAAGCAACATTTTTTCAAATCTTTACTTTTTATTCAGAAATGCATCTAGATGCTCTAGAAACATTTCTCCATCTTAAAATAAGTAAATAAAAAAAAAAAATCGCTTACATTTTTTGCGGTGAGCGCCCGATATTACAATATGTATGTCAAACGAAAAAAAAGTGTATCACTTGTCAAAGTTTCAAAACCCACTGAGTCCATTCAGCTCTACACTGAGTGATCTTAAATAAGAAAAGGCCGGAGGAGAGGTGCTCTTAGGATAAATAAGAGTGTTACCAGTTCACTGCAGCGTCCTTTCAGCTAAGCTTGCGGCTATTCAGGAAATTACCGAGTGCTTATGGACGAGGGCAATCGGAGAGTGAGGCAGCTACAAAACCTCTGAATTCTATCACACGCGAATTTAAGATTGCAGTAAGTTGCCGCAGATTATTTAGCGTTACGGCAGTGCAGTTTACTCTTCATCTAGGTACTAACGTCATGGCAAAATACATGAGGCCTCAATGGGACTTGAAAAGCTTCAGGAAGCTTTTTATGCTTAGCAGAGCTGAAATTTCCTAGGACGATTCGTCGATATAGCGAACGAAGGGATAAGGCGATTTTTTAATTTTTGTATGCAGAAGAATGGGTGTATAGATCTTGTGGTACCACAATGAGCCCCCTTCTGAAACAAAGTGTGCTGGTATATCGAACTAGAGCCGCTTTAACCTAACCCAACCCTAAATTCACATGTTTTCCTTAATTTTAAACTTTTATAGTTTACCAACCGGCTGTAAAGACTATTTATTTATGTATGTATTTGTATATGTATGACATTTGCACCATTTTCTGCTACTGGCTGAGCTAAAACCGGAAACGGAAGAGGAAATGCAGAGTGGCATCAAATAAGGAACGGCTGACTGGCTGGGTACCAAGCACCAAGCAGCTAAGAGGGGAAAAGAATATGACGAAGAACAAAAAACTAAAAAATGTTGCAGGCAAAGGCTGCGCCAACTAAAACATTGCAGATGGAAAACTAAATATAGCAGAGGGCAAGAGAAAGCAGCAAGAGCAAGAGTTTTTAAAAGGACCAAAACCGCACGCACTTTTGCAATACAGCAGCAGCAGCAGTAATACGAACACTAAGTGACTGCTGAATTTAGCAACAAAAAGAGCAATGCTGAGGCTTTCTGTGAATAGCGAAGGGATCTAAAAATAGCAAACCAACGCCGAAGCTGTGACAGTAGTGACTGAAAAGTTTTTTCAAAACAACGCAGTAGAGCAACAAATGATGAGAAGGGAAGGAGAGATTCATTGCTCCAGCAACAGAAGGGCAGCACTTCAGGATAAGTGTGTGGGTGCAAGCGTCTTAAAGCAAAAAGGCGAGAAGGGAGAAAGAGTCTAATTTTTGGTTGGGCTTGAGTGTTTGAACCAATTTGTGAATTTTTCCTCTAATCTGAGCACTGACCGCATTCGAAAAATGTGTTGGTAAATTTTTATTTCCTATTTTTTCATGCTTCAACTTCAATGAACTACACTTAGCCACTTTTTTGCCATAATGCATTTTTTGTTGTTGGTAAAAGTGAAACGGGCTGAGAAGAGTGAACAGTGACCAAACTATTAAAATAAAAGAAAAAGCCTGATCGCACTTTAATTTGCTAAGCTAGAGACCACTGGTAGGTCGCCGCAATCAGTTCATTAGCTTTAATGCAGGCAAAAACTATAGTATTAAGGGAATAGAAAATGGCCGTTGTGAGAAAAAGTGTGTTAGTAGAAGATTTGTTAAAAAGTGCTACTTACAGCACCGAACTACTTTTCATTATAAATAAAAAAACTTAACACCGCAGACCAAAAAAATATACTCAAAGAAAATTTTCAAATTTTTTGGCTCAGTCGGCTTTGGCCGACACCCTAACGCCTATCCAATTACCTCACTCCTGTGCCGACAGGTCCTTATGCACTTTGTCCTTCCATTGTATTCCTGAGCGCTCTTTCTTTTGTTGTCCACCTATGGGTGCCGAATCGAAAGATCTTCTCGCTGGAAGCTCATCATCAGTGCACAAGACGTGCCATAGCCAGCGCAATCCCTGTATTTTTATGCGCTTAACCATGTAAATATCCTTAAAGTGCTCTTACAGTTCGTCATTCCATCTTCTTCGGTGCCCACGCAAATAGGCCCATAAATTTTGCGTAGAATAATTTTAGCGACATCGCCTACGTCTCTACACTATATAAAAGTACGGGTATTATGACCGTAACGCGTAATTTTTCCTCATCGAGAAAGGGCTCTGCTTTTAAATTTTCTAAATGGATGAATGGTGTTTCGTGTATAATGTTTACAATGTTTTCAAGCAAAATTTTTTTTTTATTTTTTTATAAATATAAATCACACTTTAAAACATTGCACAGAATTAAGAAAAATTCCATAAATTTTTATCTAAAATTTCTAGCTTTTTAACCAAGTTTTTTTCAAACTTTTTAAGTATGCAGTTAACAGTATTACACAATTTTAGAAAAATTAGTGCTAGTTTTGAGCGGCTAAAAAATCGCATTAATCAACAAAAAAAATCAATGCTATTTTTTAGAAGCTCAAAACTCCCTCTAATTTTACTAAAATTTTATAATCCTGTTAACTGCATAAAAAAATAATAATTCTGGTTAAAAAGCTCGAAATTTATATAAAAATTTGCGAATATTTTCTAAATTCTGTATAAAGTTTGAAAGTGTGATTTATATGGTTATTGTTAAAACGTGAACCATATTTTTATAAAAGAAATATCAAAAAAAATTATAGCGTGAAAAACATTGCAAATATTAATAAAAAATTTGTTTAAAATAGTTCTACTGGAACAATCGAAAAACTTCCTTAGCAAAAAATTTATGATTTTTGATTGGCTTTAATATATTGGTATTAGGGTGACACATTAGGATGGTAAGAAATGAGATTCGTTGGTTAAGTACTAGAACGGGGTACTTGAGGTCTATGAACTTTGGAACAAAAAAAATAAATCTCCTCCGCGAAACAAAAACTTTAATATATCTAAAATGCGGCCATAAATACCAAAAAATTTCAATTTCAAGATTGCCTTGCACAAATTCTTAAGACTCAGGGGTAAACGGTGAACGTATTTTCCTTTGCGTTTAAATGTACATATATGTAAGTAAGTCAACGAAAATGAATGGCAGAATTGTGAAAA
>NW_016172886.1:0-12549 GCF_001687245.7 Rhagoletis zephyria
CAGAAATCAAAGTATCGCGATACAGCAGTCGCCAAAAGAATCGCTTTAAGAAGAAGTAGAAGCAGCTGTTCTTTTATATATCTCTGGTCATAAGCAATAACCGCCCAAGTGGACCTTAAAAATAATTGAGTTTTTTGTTTATACTATCGTATTCTGCAACCACTATTTCATGCATGGGTGAAAACCCGATCTCGCCAGCTGGGTTATTTAAGAAACGAAAATATTTATTTATAAACGAAAATATTTTGGTTTCCCCATAAGGCTAATATTACAATCCAAATGTTTAAATCGTTTTTATCTCGAATTCAGGTTTTGCGACTTAGACGATTATTTCTTATGACCACAGATAAATAGCATGTATGTACATGTATGTATGTATGTTTGTATATAGCACATCATTAGAGGTCTCACTGCATGCAAACGAAATAGTTATTATTTAAGTTGTAGTTAGTCTAAAACAAGTATAAAGCGATAGTAGCAAAATATCGTAATAATTAGCACACCACAGTCAACTTACAAATAAATAGTTTGCAGTTAGCTGAAAACTAGCATCTCGTCACGTAAAGTAGTCGAAGCGTAGTAACCCATAGTTCAAAAAGTAGTGAACTCATACTGCATTTATAGTTAGTTTAATTCCCTACAGGGTACATTATTTTATCTACATGCATTCTATATTTAAGTATGTATGTATGAACATAAGTGCAAGTACGTATGCAAATAAAGTTGCTGCACAGAGCTTTTCTCGGATAAAATTGTCGTGTGAATGCTTCATAGAAGTGACTTAATAAAATATTACTTGGATTTATTTATCACGTTAGACTTGTTTGGTTTGCCAAAGCAAATTTTAGCGAATTTGGTGATTAGAACATTAAAGTGGAGTGAAATTGAAATTTTAGCATCTTGAAAGTTTACATACCTCGAAGGGATTGACATTTTTAATGGCTGCTGCAATACTGCTTGGAATTTTCATCATTTTCATCGGAAATTATCTTGTCTTATCCGGCAGCCCCGAGGGAAGTGCTTGGAACTTCGAACTAAAAACTGGCAATAAACTACTAATGTATTTATGTATGCAAACCGAAAGAACATATCCATTTCTAGAAGGCCATTCTAATCAAATGCTTTATTCTAACATTTAGCGATAAAAACGCTTGATACCTAGTACTTGACATCAAATGCAAAATGATACGGGTAGTTTTATAAGTCAGTTATTTTTTTAATTTCTCACATAATAACTTCCAATGTAGCCAACTAAAATCTGTTGATATATTACTATCGAATTTTTAGTAAGCACTCAATGACATGGCTTATTCAGATTTCGATAGTAATCTCACACACATACATAGCTCTTTTGTTTCATCGTCCTTTTCCTTCGTCGGGGCGTGCGCAAAAATGAGGCTCAGGTTGTTAAATTTAGCTTTGATGCTGATCGTGGCGATTTGTTCACTGATGGGAGTGAGCCTGGAGACGAGGTGCCACCTAGGTGGGCGAAAATCGAAAAATTCGTTATCTGCAATGTATTTATCCACTAAGAAGAATAAAACAGAAATTTCCCTATAAAATAAATTACATGCCGCCAGGAAGCCACTAAAGTGGACAAATTTTATACTAAGAATTTTTATAAGAGCAAAGCCATGCGTAAGCTCTTCACGGAAATAAATGTCAAAAATACATTCTTTGAAATAAAATGTTGGTTTTGACGTTTTGTATTTCCATATATTTAGATAGTAGAGAACTACAGGAATAAAAATGTTGGAATAAAATTAAAAACAGGGTGTCAGTGCGGTATTCCAGAAAAACTATTTTTTTTTGTTATAAAAATTTCAAAAAATGGTAATTTAATGGAATGAATAAAAAATACATGTAAAAATATGTTGGTTTTTATTATTTTATTAAATAATACGGGTTATAAGCTTTAGAAGGCAAAAATAAAAACCTGCTAATTTTTTGCACTTTTTGAAGTAATGCTTTTGCTAATGCATAAAATCATTTTTTACGGACTGAGGCTGATCGACTTCGCCTAGTAAAACATGTTTTAAAACTTAAAGTTTTTCTTAAAAAGATTAAGTACCATTCTTCTAAAATCAAAAATGATCATCACATAAGTTATTTTGACAAAAATTCATATATAGCGTTTTTTTTTAACAATTCTTATATATGTACAATAGGCTGGGTCGATTTTATATGGGGAAAATAAAAGGCATTTGACGGTATTGTAATAGTAATATTGGGTTGTCTTAGGTCTAGGCCAATTGTTATTTATATATTTTCCTATTTTTACCTTATTAGATTTAATAAGACTTTTGTTGAGTTTCATTATTTAACACTTTGAATCAATATACTTTTTTGAATGAAGGACCAAAATAATTTTGTTAAATATACGAATTATTTTTGCGCATTTTAATAAAAACTTCGTGCCCGAAATTTTTCAGTAAATATTACGAAATTCGTAAGTAAATAGTACGAATACATTCGTAAAATTTCCTACAGATCTGATGCCTCATATTTTCGTAGTATGTACGAAAACGGTCGTGTCTCAAAATTACGAAAAATTTCGTAACATGTATGTACGCAAGTTTTTTTTATATTTGCGCAGATTTTATTTTCAGTGCAAGAAGTCGATTACTTAGGCTACAAAATACACAAATGTACAGTAGCTCCATCATTAGCAATGTAAACGCAGTCATCAATTCTCCGGTGCCGTCTACTGTAAAACATCCACAAAGCTTTTTGGGTCTGGCTGGATATTTTAGGAAGTGTATGCCCAACTTCTCAGTGCACGAAAAGCCATTCAACTTTACGTAGACAAGTTATCAGTTCTGAACGATTTGAAGAATTCTCTAACATCTAAACCAATATTAAGGATCTTCAAGTATGGTGCCACAACAGAGCTGCACACTGATGCGAGCAAGCAGGGGTACGGTGCATTATTGCTGCAGGTGTGTGATGAAGACAATGCTTTACATCCGTTATTCTTTATGAGCAAGTGCAAAACCAACGCGGAAAAGAATTACTCCAGCTACGAACTAGAGGTGCTAGCTGTAATTGATTCAGTGAAAATTTTTCGAATTTCTCTGCTTGGACAAAGGTTCAAAATAGTGTCCGATTGTAAAGTATTCGAGTGTGTCATGAGATCTTACAGCGAGATCTTACAACGAGAGTCTCTGAGTGGGCACTGCTGTTAGAAGAGTTCGACTATTGGGTGGAGCATCGAGCGGGAACAAGTATGCGGCATGTGGATCACTTAGGCCGTCATCCTGAGGTTATGTGTCTTCAAAACGAAAACCAGCTGTTAAAACGATTACCGGATGCATAAAAAGAAGATGAAAGCTTAAGTGCTATTGTTGAGATGCTTAAAAATGGACCATACAAAGATTTGACGCTACAAAATGGTATTGCATATAAAGTTTTGAATGGTAATGTTCTATTTGTCATTCAATATGTCATGAGGACGCCCATAATACGTGAGGCTCACGAACGATGACATTTTTGGGCCGAAAAAATGAAAGAAGCGCTAGGAAAAAAATTTTTTCTACCAGATTTGAATAGGCGAATCGAGAGGTGCGTTGCCAGCTGCGTTAAATGTAAACGAAGTAAAGCCGAAGGTCTGCTAGATTTAGTTCCGAAAGTAGACACTCCACTTGCAACGATACAAGTCGACCAACTCGGGCCAAAGCAGGAAACTAAAAAGGGCTAACGGTACATATTGGCTTTTGTAGATGGCTTTACGAAATTTTGCTGGTTGTTTCCGACCAAAACCTTAGCTGCAGACGAGTCGTATTGCGAAATGAAACATCATTTAATTACAATTGGCGTGCCCCGAGGTAAAGGCCAAGTAAAGCGCCTTCACGCTACCGTCATATCAGCATTAACGAAGACGTCTCTTGGTGATCCAGAAAACTGGTTTATGAACGTAAAGCCACGGCAGAGGGTTATGAACTCCACATTTCACCGATCTATAAAAGCCACCCCATTTCAACTAAAAGCGGGTACTAAGATGCATTCCGAGAGCGATTTACGTTTAATAGAGCTAGTTGAAAACTCGATGGTTGAGTAGTATAATGATTGCAGACGAGAACTGCGCGACGAAGCAAAACAAGCTAGAGCTAAAGTACAAGCAGAGAACGAAAAGAAGGTGACGGGCAGCAACGAAGTGTCGAGTAGGCGACCTAGCAGCTATTAAACGGGTGCAGTACGGGACACGGTTGAAAATTCGACCGAAGTTCTCCGGTCCATATCGCATCGCAACAGTAAAAAAAGATTTTGATAGATACGAAATGATAAAAGTTGGCGAGAATGAGGGTCCGAAGACACAAGAACAGCAGTGTTGACAAAATGAAGTCGTGGATAGTGGCTTCCGATGTCGAACGTATCGGCCACTCACCTGAGGCAGGCGAGTGATGTGGATGGCCGAGTGTGGGGTCAGTTATTTCTTTACGAACGTACGGAAGCAGAGCTAAACCGATCGCCGTGGAGGACAGTTCGCATTTTATATTTCTCCATTGAATTGCTTTTCTTAATAATTACTAACTTTTTATTAAACTGCGCTATTGTAATATGCTAGTACTCTTAATTTTATGTTCTTTAAATATACATGGTAAACATAAATCTTTTGCGTATTCGTTATTGATATCCCGCGAGTACACACATATGTACCGGCAAAGGGACTCGATTTACATAAATTTTACAAGGATGTACTTTTTGTTCTCCTCGTAACTAATATCAGAAATGTAAGCATGCACACATGGTTTTGCATTTTAATAGCGGCTTATATCCGTAGCTCACACGGTTGGATTTATCTGTAATTTTGAATTGCTTATGGCAATCTTTTTATAAATTTCCATAACAAACGTGATCGCAAAGAACTCAATTCCATAACTCTAAGTATTAATATTGTATTAAAGGTGTGACGCATCGATGTTTGCAAAAAAAAAATACTTTGTGAATAAGGAAATGCATAGTAATGCATTGCAAGAAAGGATCATCACACGCATACATACGTACAAAAAAGACACATTAGCACACATGTTGCATGCGCTTTTAATCTAACACAAAAGCCAACTTTTGATGCTACTGAGATGCTACGTACTTACGTTCAGCAACAACAGCACAAACGGTGAGAATTTGAGAATGAACTACTTACGTGTTGGCAATACAAAGCGAGTGTGAAAATTGTAGCGAGAAATAAAGGCGTTAAGCAATAAAATCGTGACATGATGCGAGCGAATAAATATTAAGGGTATTCATCAAACCTTATAAATGCGTTATAAACCGTATAAACTTATAATTGTGTAAACCTTAAAAATCAACTGTCAAATTTCGTAAGGAAACTCGTATACACATTTCTGATAAATTTCTCCACAGCAAGTTCACTGAATATACTTGATAAACTGAAGCCAATGCAACTCTGTCGCAATTCCCGCTGTGTTTTCTTGGGCAATAATCGCGATCCGCATAAGAACAACAATGACATGATCCTGACAGGGATCTGATTCAATTTATTATCCGCTCTGATTGTTTTATTTCACTGATAATTTGGCCGTACAGTTTGGTAGCAGTGACAAATGAATTCATACAAAAAACAGACATTCCGCCACTGTTTCTTTTAACTTGCTTCAAATAAATCGCCTTTATGTTAGATTTTTATTTAAATGAATATTACCTCGTCTAAATATAATTTTTTTCCCATTTAGTGAGGTCATTTCTAGAATTTCTTAATCCTCGTGCTAGTAGTATAAAATTACTGATACTGAGCTCGATAACCAAAGAAAATACGACTATTGTCGCAAGTATAAACAAAAGGAGAGTATGGGGCGTTCATGTGGCAAATTGCTTAAATTTATAAGAATATCTGATTCATAAAGTTATCGGTTTAAATGAATACCACTATTAAAAATGGCTTAGTGAATATGGATACATATATTTTTATGCTGTAATGTATGTACATATGTATCTCATTCATATCTATAAATAGCTTTGTTTCTTCACAGACAATTTTCTCAAATTATCACCAGTTTCTGCTGGAAAGCGTTTCTTAAGCCAAAAAACTAGCATAAACTAGCAGCTCTCTCTCTCTCTTTCTTACACTCTTCTTTTCCTCCTACTAGTTTCTGTAGCAAAACTTTTGCCAGCAAAAACCAGCAGCTGTAAAGATGAATGAACAGCTGTTGAAGCGTAAGCAAGCAAGGTTAAGAAAAGTGGCTTTTATTTGTTAGTATTTTTTTTTTTAATAAAAATGTGGAAATCATTAAATAATGATGAAGTGTTGCAAAATGTAAATACTTGTGAACACTTTTGAAAAAAGAGCTATTTAAAAATATTTTCGATTGTCAAAATCACCGATCACCGACCTTTTTACTTACTAGTTTGTGCTAGTTTGAATTTCTTAAGCGCAATTTTCTCAATTTTTCCCATTTTCACGTTATATATATCTGCTGGAAAAGTAAAGAAACAAAGCTAATAAATATTTATGTATGTATATACGTATTATTTGATATGCACTTGGCTTCTAATATCTACGGATTGTGAAAATAGAGGTGCTGAGATGTCAGGGCAAAAGAAAGCGTGAAATCTTTGTGAATGTTTAAAAGGATATTGCAAACTGTTTATTGGCTTGAAAGTACCATTATACAAATATTTGAGATCTAGAGTATAAGTGTGTTTGTATTCTATGCTACAATCATATGTACATTTTGTTTTACAAACATATATGCATTAGGGTGCTCATCGAATTTTTTTATATTTTTGAAATTGCAAGACCCTACCCCCTAATTTCCTTCCTTTCTATGAGAAATATTATTGCCTATTTTTAGAGATATTTTAATAAGCATTTACGGGTCGCGACGGGTCATTTTACGTCAGAAAGTACGATCTCGAAGATTTATCAGTTTTTGAATGACGAGTTTTCATTAAATTTTAACGATCGAACATGTTGTGAGAGGAGGTTTTTTAGGCATTTAAAATGTTGTATAATAATCTGTTGTCAGACCTGGATTGGTGGCAGTTTTCATCGGGCAAATAAAATGAAGCAAACTTTTTTTCCTAATTTTTTAAGTTTTGACCATCACTAATTTCCATAAATAACTTCAAAATATATAGTACTAACTAAAATTAAATCTATTTTAAAGTAAACTGATAGCTCATTTATTGCAATCGCATAAAAGTTGTCGAAGTTAGGCGACTTTCGTTAAATACGGCCTTGAATTTATATGTGTGTATGTACCGGACTTTCAGATTTTGAACAGTGTGGCTAAAGAATTCATCAACATTTATTCAAAATTGATATATAAAATCTCTCTTTAGCAAAAAAGTGGCTTTAAAAAATTGTTTAGGAAATTTGGGGTGCCACCGCCCAACAATCCAATTTTGACAATAGATTATTATACTTCATTTTTAAAGCCTATAAATCCTCTTCTCACAACATGTTCGATCTTTAATATTGAATGAAAACTAGTCATTTAAAAACTGATAAATCTACAAAACCGTACTTCATGACCTAAAATGACGTGAAAAAAATGGGCAATAAGAGGTTTCATAAAAGGGAAGGAAATTAGAGGGTAGGGTCTTGAAATTTCAAAAAAAAAATCGAAGGGCACCCTAATATGCATGTATGTAATATACATATACGTACATATGTATATGGGGTATTTCGCGTCAAATGTCAAAGGCGCGATCAATGGTGTAAAATGAGCTGCTTTTCAACTAGCTGGAAAGCAGACAGAAAGTGGAAAAAATTCGTTAGCTATGGTTTCTATACATTTTTGTCCGTTTTCCAAAATTTTCTCGATCCCAGGGTGAAAATTAAAAAGAATATTCATTTGTTGTTTTTCCCAATGGTGATCATTTCTAACCGACACCCCCCACTCCCCTCCACTCGGGTATACTCGCGTTGCGGCCTAAAAACGATCTATTGTGCTAAACCCTAATTGTAGTCACTCCAACCTAAGACTGATTAAGCACATTGGAAGGTGCCATGTTCCAAGTTTTTGATGGAGCAGATAATCGTTACCCAAGTTGTATCAATCTACGATTCTTAATACGTGGGCAGTCCCAAAGAATATGCTCTGCACCAGCCCACAAAACCTGCAATCTATCTCTACAGAAAGTCCCATTTTATTCAAATGGTACCTTAACTTAAAGTGTCATATCAGAGTCCTAAAACCCTTCTTGGCTAAGTTTAAAGAGTCTTTCAGGAAGAAGTAATGAATTTCTTTGATTGTCGCATTTCCATAAGTAGTTCGGCAGTGTATCCTTTAGATATGCTACAGAACGGATCGGCGCCATGTATAAGTATTTGGGCTCCCCGTTTTGCGTGAAAGTCAGCACTTTCGTGGTCTTCAAATCCTTCATGTCCAGGTACTCATTATGGCTCTAGTATGTTAGGAAGAGTTTTACAATTATCTACAAAACCTGATGTAATTCTAAAGGAGTTTTAAGCCTTTTAGTGCTGCCTGAGTATCCGACATATTATACATTCTCGAACACAGACTTCGATTACAGAGATTTCTGCCTGAAATACGGTTGGTCATGTGGCCAATGGCGGAAGTTTGTGAAATCTTGGCCCAAGTGCGGCTTTCCCTGTACTCCCGTCGTCGATCGATATATCATACTTGAGACCTTTTGTCTATGATAGATATTATCGCCTCACAGCAGTCCCTTTCGGGAATTCTGAACCTGTAAGGCTTATCAAAGTATAATTTTTGTAGCATGATATCTGTGAAGTTGATAGCGGGATAATATAGGGAAATCCATGTGTTTTGCTATTTTTTGCGTTGAGTTGCCATACTTTTTTTTTCTGACTGTAATAGCTTAGCTTATATTCATTTTAAAGTATTATATCCATTTTAAAGCTTATGAAAATCCCCGCTAAGTAGTATCTAAACCGTGGTTATATCTTTCGTATGTCAGAAGATATGGCAATCAGGTAGGTAGGTAGGTGTGGCTGCCACTACTACAGAGACACACGTAGGCCACGAGTTGAAGGTCCGTTGTGATACCCCACTCCGGCACTCCGAGCCGTTCTGCGTGTTTACCCATAAGGCGGGGCATGTTAGAGCACCAATTGTGTGAGATATATCCTCCCTCTTTAGAGAATATAAATTTCGACCCGTTTTTCCATCCTACCTAGACCAAGTTTGCCTAAAAGATCGCAGTTTGCAGCCATCTCTTTCTCTCAAAAGCAGCTTGCAAGTGGCGAACGACATATCAATACGTTTTCTGTCTAGAAGAATCTGCTTGGTCGTTACCCTGTATCTCTATGATCGAGAAACCAAATCAGGTTTAGACTGTTCTGCTTAATTGTTCCTGGTTGTCACTAAAGTTGAACACCTCTACCGGATTTACTATTGACTTGTAAAGTACTTCATTACGAACGAATAATAAATATCGTTATTCAGATCGTATCTCGAATCAAATAAATGTAACACACAATACTGGTTAATATAAAAAATAATTTTTCAAAATGTTATTCCATAAAAACTAACGAAGGGCCTTGCACTTTGCTTGCAATGGACGTTTTTTTGTAAATTTCGGTCCTTTGAACAAAATTAAATTTTCACTATAGAATTCGAAAAGCAAAACTGACAGAAATTTCATAGAATTTCCTTTTTTAATATCCAATGTAGTATAAATTTCAAACCAAACCTTTTATATTTTTTTTTTGAAAACCGTTTTATTTTAATTTTTTTGTTCGCTACTAGTTAAAAATCTACTCAAAAATAAGAAAACATAATATTTATGCACCAATTACCCGCAATTTTTTTTTTACAAAACCCGGTTTTTTGAATGCCATTTTTTTCTGTTTATGGGAACAAAGTTATTATATCCTTGTGCACAAATGCGTTTGGGTATATAAAAAGGGACTTTTCTCTCCGTTGCGTCACGTCCGCTCCGTTCGCTTGCACGAATTAAAAGGTCCTCATACTGCAATAGCATTTTTTTTTAATTTTCATTTAAATTCAGACTTTTGCATCTCCATCGATTTAAAATTTTTACACAATAAATAACAAACTATTCAAAATATTCAACTATCAGAAACAAAATGACGGTTTTTGAACTTTTTTTTTAATTAAGGGCGTGGTTGTTCCAAAATAAAAATGTGTGTAATAAAGTTTCAAATCTAATTTCTTTTTAATGCAGCATTATAGAAGAATATCTGAGAAAGTACCCTGGAAAGTTTCAGATTTGAGTATTATTTACGTAGTTCAAAATTATAACAATATTATAGGGATGCGCACGAGCGACTTCTTTCGCGAGCTCTAAAACACTTTGTAACTCGGAATAATAAAAAAGCCCCTTTTTATTAATGGTTTGTATGTAAAAAAACTCATCCGTCGACTAAGATAATCTAAAACAATATTAAAAACTACCATCATTGAAAAAATCTAATTTTTTCAATAGTCGATTTTCTTTTTGAATTTTCAATTCGAAAATGGTAATTTTTTTGAAAAATCGTAGCTCCATTGGATAGCCCATAAAAAACTCCATAGAAATCATGGTTTGCATATTTTTTCCAATTTTCTGTCTGATTCCCAGCTAGTCGAAAGGTAGATCATTTTGCACCACTGAGCGCTCTTGGGACATTAGACGTGAAACGTCCCATATATGTGTTCATACAATGTATGTATGTATGTATGTATGTATATCATAAACGTCACCTGCCACATATTTGCAGAAGTTGACAGCACACCTTTGCTGCCCTCATGGTTCTCTCACTTCCTTTTCCTCCTTAATCAACCGTTGGCGACACCACCGTGTGTGCTTCGAATCCTCACACACTGTGCGTCTTGTTTGTGTTTACTTATTTTGATTTTTTTTTGCAATTTTTACGCTGCTTAGAGGAAAGAAAATTACATTCAAAATGAATGAATTGAAATGCATTGCGAATGCATTTGAAATGAATGAGTGCATGTGTGCGCATATGAATGGCTGACTGGTTGGCTGGATAAGTGAATGCCGCATGGCTGCACCATAGACCTTTAAGCGACAAATCATTCTAGTGCTGGTGGGTAACACAACAGTTTGGTTGTGTTTGTTGAAGTGTTTCATGTGCTTATTCACAGTGTAACTGTACTTATGTCAATTACAACAAAATCTGGTAAACCATATTAAACCTTAAGAAAATGGTAATTAATTATAAATAGCGATGATTATCATAAAATATTCAAGGAAAGAATTTTCGCCAAAAACCTATGGCCACATCGTAGCTTTTGGTTCTCACAGAATGTACTAGAAAAAAATGCGATTTTAACACTACCAGGCAACCACCGCCGCTGGTCAGCCCTAACCGGCTACAGAGGCTCTCTGCCCAAGCGGACAACCCTCTTCTCAAAAATGTGCGACAGGAGTAACATATTCTGCCTCAACTGTAGCTGAAGCACCACCGATCTGCTCTACGACATAAAAAGCTTGCAACGAAGGCATAAATAAGCCGCAATCGGAAACACCAGTATTACTACCATTGTACTCCCTGGGACTTGAAGTGAAATGGTTCATAATTATTAAAGAGATCGGGAGGCATGCTTCGAAAACACCGACTGTCGCAGTTGATAGCCATAGAACCAGATTGGTGAAATGTTGTAGAGCAAAAAACCTTACCAAATCGAGCTTCTCTAAAGTCGCCCACCAAGTTCAATGTACCGACTGCCGTCTAGACATGGCACCGACATATGAGGATTAGGAACTAGTGTGAAGAGTGATGAAGAAAGCTTTAGTAGCACACTGAAAATAACCAAAACGTACGCAGACTCGAAACAGTTTTTGGAGATAATACTTTGCAAAAATTCACAATTGTAAAGATCGCAGTTGTAGATGGCGGGCGGTAAGTTAATGTAAAGGGCAATTGGGACTTCATCCTTCCGCGTGATTTATCGAAAAAAACTTCGGAAAATAATTTTGCAACTTCCTTGCAACCACTGTAATTTACTAGGTTTGTTTATCGTACTCGTCTAAAGTGCCTTCCTTCCTACAAATACATACATACATTATAGCTACTAAGCCCATATGGACGGGANTGGTGAAATGTTGTAGAGCAAAAAACCTTACCAAATCGAGCTTCTCTAAATTCGCCCACCAAGTGCAATGTACCGACCGCCGTCTAGACATGGCACCGATATAGGAGGATTATGAGGAATCCTTCAAGCTACAAATCCAATAAGTCTGTATTTTAGAAACTAGTCTTTGAAATGTGTAAATCACGAAGACGAAGAATGATGAAGAAAGCTTTAGTAGCGCACTGAAAATGACCAAAACGTACGCAGACTCGAAACAGTTTTTGGAGACAATGGCGGGCGGTTAACCATCCTAAGTTAATGTAAAGGGCAATTGGGACTTCATCCTTCCGCGTGATTTATCGAAAAAAACTTCGGAAAATAATTGTTTGCAACTTCCTTGCAACCACTGTAATTTAGTAGGTTTGTTTATCGTACTCGTGTCGAAAGTGCCTTCCTTCCTACACATACATATGTACATACATTATAGCTACTAAGCCCATATGGACGGGGATCTATGATTGCTTAAGAGTTGAATTGCATTCGTCCTTAGAGTGCGAAA
>NW_016172887.1:0-12547 GCF_001687245.7 Rhagoletis zephyria
ATGTATGGATATACATACATATATCACACATTCATCAGGCCATGGGCATTATCGCATGTCACATTGATGCCATTGATTGCGCTTAAAACCCATAACGAAATAAAACTGCACGCCAATAACATTGCATACCAATGTACATACGTATTATAGATGCAGATGCATAGGCAATATAATAAAATAAAAATGTATGTACATATGAGCATTTGTAAGTACGCTTCGCAAAACAAAAGAACGCCTGGCACAAGGCTTAGACCTATGTAGTATGTAAAATCGTTTGTTAGACAAATGTAACCTTAAAATTTCTGACGAGTGTGTAATACTAAAAAAAAACAAAATGCACTAACTGGCAATGCCATTAGAATAGCCATTAGATATTTACTGCATATGTGCAGTCATGTGCAATTGTTGCATGTTGCTACCGCAACAAATCGATCAGCAACAAGCGGTAAGCAGCTGCCAGTTGGCCACAATGCCAATAATACAAATTTTCGAATAGCAAATAGCAAATGATCAGTGGCGTTCCATCGTAAAGACATACTAAGCGGCTCGTGTAGCATGAGCAAACAATAAAAAGTGAAAAAAAACCAACTCGTAGTATATGTGCACTTGTCTATGTGTTAGTTACATAAAGTTGGTGTAGATCACAAAACGAATTCTTCTTCTATGTCCAATAATTCCTTAGCCACCAACACAACGTGCCACAAAGGCGCACGAGCGTGCAGCAGCCGATTGTGCAAGGACTCGTTTGTACATATGTCGATTATTGTTTTTAATATTATATAATATTAACAAATGCATGCAAGCACAACCGTGCTTGCATATGTATGTGTCCGTGTCCAGTAGCAAGGATCATTCGTTAGCCGAACGTGTTCAATGTCGAATGCCGAGAAGATGCGTATTTACCACCCAATCGTAACGAATTGCCGAAACAACGAAAAGGTCCCAAAGTCTATTAGCAGTGTGAAATGAAATCCAATCATAAGCAGCAAATGTGCAATGCGTTGTGTTGGATGAGTGTGTATTGGAGCTGAAGAAAGGATCGTTGTATGTTTGTGTGAATGCGAATGAATAATACCGATGGCATGGAAAACGTAAATTTTCGTGCTGCTTCCGAAAACAGGAAAACTTCCAGTTAATGCGTGCTCCTACTAGACCATTCGCCTCTTCGAAGCCCTGTTTATGCTGCTTAAACGGGATCTTCTACATTAGACCACGTCCACTCGGGTAGCACTTCGTCAATATGTCTGCTGGAAAGAACGGCAATTCAAAGAGCAGCCTCGATTGTTACGGAGCTACACTAACAAAAAAGTAGCATGATTCTTTCAAACAGTCATTTTTGGTTTTTCCATGTAAGCGATTTAAAATTTTTGAACAGCAAAGGTATTTTTGTAAACATATAGTCAGTCAATAAAGTTTAGGTACAGCGAATTTTTTACAATACGGGCAACTATTTTTTAAATAATTTATTTTTCGCCAATTTTTTATAAAAATATGGTTAATTCTACAACAAAAAACAAAGTTCTTAGCCCTGTGCAAAATTAAAGAAAATTCTGCACAATTTCATTCAAATATTGCACTTTTTATTTACGCTCTCTTGAAAAAAGTTGAGTATGCACCTTCAACAAAAAAAAATTGATAAAAATCAATGGTAAGTCCTAGCTACCTCAAACTTGCACTTTGTTATACTAAAATGTAATGGGCTAAAAAACTGCGTACTCAACTTTTTTCTAAAGAGTGTAAATAAAAAGTGCAATATTTGGATGAAAATTTACAGAATTTTCTTTACTTTGCGTAAGGTTTGGAATTAGGTTTTTTGGGGTTTTTGTTGTAGAATTAACCACATTTTTATAAAAAATTAGCGAAAAATAAAATATTTCAGAAAATTTGCTGTACCTAAACTTTATTGACTGGCTGTACATAAGTTTGTTTGATCGGTTACTGAGTGATATTGTCTAGAAATTTTTACCAAGAATCAGTTCAGCTCAATAAAAAGGATCCAAACAACACCAGTCTGTAATTGTGAAAAGTTTATTTGATCGAGCGCAGAGTGGTGTTGACAAGAAATTTTTATTGAGAATGAGTTCAGCTCAATAAAAAAGAGTTCCGCACAAGACCACTCTGTAAACATCAAAATGTATAAATTTCGTACAAATGCACCAACCGCGTGTTTTGGCCTCAAGTCAAAGTGCGCAGAGATGCTCGCTACTATTTGTTAACTTTCAGGAGGGTTCGTGTTCGAATGCTATTTATAGGACACATATTTTTGATTTTAATTTTTTTTCTGTTTTTGTTTATTTCGAAAAAGCATCTTTGAAGTGCAGAACGAGCTCGAAAAATCAAGCGAAAAAATAACCAAAAATAAGTCTGTTTAAAATAATAAACCAAAGGTCGTTCGTCGCCAGTTCATATGTTTTTAAGCTTGAAATAAAGAGGATAAGATTTATTTAGTTTTTCTCAGTGTATTAAAAGCTATGGTGCTTAAAACTAAGGTTATTCAGAGCATTGTTTCATGAAGTTAGTAGGCCAAGTCAGATTTCTTAAATAAGTGTAAAAGAAATATGAAATTAATATAATATATATTGTTTTATGTCATTTTTGATACAAAAATGCTAGAATTTGAATTGCATGCATTTTTTCCATTTTTAGTTGACTATTTATCGGATTTGCTTATATTCATCTTTACCTTTACCATACCGATTACTTGACCCAAGAAGTACCAGGTGTATTTGGGACACTTTCGAGCAGGTTTTCAAATATTGTGAACGTAGTGACCTCCGCTCTATTGGATACTTGTATAAGTAGGATGGCTAGACGATCCTCGAGGAAAGCTCACAGCGAGTCTTAAATGCGTATCTGCGCCCTGCCTTAATCGATATTTGCTTTACCTTTCCTAAAAGTTTGACTAACGAAATCTCGACCTCCGAAAGATTGACCTTTGTAGATCTTAACGAAACTAAATGGGTGCAAAAGATCCATCCTTAAAAGACTTATCCTTTGGACATAAGCACTTAACGTAGGAAAAGACGATTCTCCTACTATTTCTTTACAACATCCTTTCGCTGCCCTTTCCTAGAGTATGAAGAATCTGCTAAACAAATTTTAAAATACATATATGTACAGGCAAGTGCATTGAGAGGAAAGGCAAGCTAGTAAATCTTGATCCTCACTCAATTCTTAATGGGTTTAAACGAATGGGTTACTCGCCTTGGAAAAAACATTATTTAGAATTTTTACTAAATAATTTGTGGACTCGTAACGACCTTCAGAACTCACATTGATTGCGGTTGTTGTACAGATTTATCTGACTCCTTTATTGACAATTCAGAATCATACCTGGCCATTTGAGCATCTTTTCCATTTTCTACAATATTGCTATGTCCGGGAAGATCAACAATGCGATGGTCCGGTGATGCCAGCATGGTACAGCGTTATCGCACACTCCCTAACTTCAATTCAGTGGATTCTAATGCTGCCAAAGTCTCTTGACTATCGGTGAAGATAGTCGCTTTTCTACAGCCTTCTCTATAGATTGAAAGAGGTTGTCGTGTGGCAAACAATATGACTGCATGGACCGCAGGTTTTCTTTACTTAATTTGCATTTAATATTTGAACTCAAAATCTGTTTATTGCATTACATTTTGCAGGTCTTTCGTATATCATAATTTGGTTTTTACAATAGACATGTATGTACATACACACATATGTACACTTATCTAAGTACAGATAATTTTATGAAAAGCTCCTTTCTGCCTACTCTTAAATTTTATGACTCCTTAAATTATAATAATGCCTGCAACTTCAAAATGTTTTAATGCTTTCTTTACCGTGGCTCCTTCCAATTTGAATTACTTTTTATTTTCAATAACAACATAGAACTTATAGAAATGCCGAGAGTGATTCTTTTGTAGTTATACCGCCAAATGGTGATTGAATTGTCTATTACTACACAATATTGGCAATGAATATGCCGGCTTACACCCGTAAATGCTTACATGTAGACATGCTAACAAAAACAACAACAATTTGCATAATGCCTCAGTTCACACACATACATATCCTACATGCATGTGTATTAGGGTGGTCCCTAAAATATCAACATCATGGGGCACTACTTCTATTTTGTTCTAGGTACAAAATAATGACATCTACGGAAATTAAAAGAAAAACTATAGAGGTCACTACCGGGGTTAGGAAAATTTATGTCTTTGTATGTATCGCAAAAATTCGACAAATATTGACTTTGACCAGTTATAACTCAGCGAATTTATGAATTTATATTATATTTATATAAGTATCGATTTGCTGCGTTAAAACTGGTCAAAGTCAATTTTTTTTTTATTTTAATTTTTTTATTATTTTTTTTTTTATTAACATTTTTTCAAACCCCAATATTTTTTTCCAATTTAGAAATTTTCCTGGTTGCCTTTATTTAGTACGTACTCATATAAATATATTACAAAACAAAGGGCAACCCCATAAAAAATTTTTGGATGTGGATATTTTAAGCACCATCCTAATATATATGTGTAAACCTATGCATGCAAGTATGTTGGTAGCTGGGCATCTATAGCTGCAGCAACTGAATGAATCAGCTAAAAGATCAAGCGATCGCAAAACGATCGATGAAGTATTGAGTGCTGACTGCCATGTCGCCCAAAGCAATTTGCGCAGCACTCCACCACCGTACACAATCCACACACAGTGCACACAGTCGGCATATCCATTTAGCCACAAAGTGAAGAAATAATAAAATACATCTACACCAAATAAGCTATAAAAAAAAAAAAAAACAGAATAAGAAGCAGTGAAGTACCTTAAGCTTGAGCATTTGCCTTTTCAGGAACATACTGAATGCCCGCGAACAGTGAAACAAAAGACTTAAGCAGCGAACTTCATGATATTGATATTGTTGGGCAGCAGCGGCATTTAGACATTATAGCCTTTTAAACTATTGCGTTGTGCGCGATAGCAATCTAAGTAAGGCAGGGCAGCTTGTAGTAGATTTTGGACGCGATTAGCGCACAACTATGCTGCACAATTGCCGCTATGCGCTATGCTAGACAATCAGGCGGTGCTGGTGGTGGCAGCGATTCGCAGCTCGTCGTGCTGTGTATGCAGAATACTCGCATAGCTTGGAAGGTGGGTGTTGCGTTTACTGCCTTGCAGCTTCAATAAAGGCTGTGTATGAATTTGCTTTTTACTATTGGCCAGTGGCCCAGATAGTTCGCTTGTCGTTTTCGGCTGCGTTGACCAAAGTAATTGTAATCCCTAAGCGCTTACCAAGGTTTCTGTATTGCTTGTAAAGTCAACTTTTTCGTTGTGACTACTTCTACTTGCACATTATAGCTATGAAATTTTTTGCCATGCGATCTACCATATCCTCCAACTCAGTCGCCGACCTCTCTTTTCCATTTTATTTTATTTTTTATTTCTCCCGCTTGCCATTTCTTTGTACGTGCTCGCCTGCCAAAAAATTTGTCCTATCATTTGAGCTGCATACTTCGCTTCATGCCACTTCGGCTCCAATCTACCTCACACTGCGTTGTCGGCTGCACGTTTGAAAATGAAAGCATCGGCTTTGTGTGCGCGAAATTGCATAAATGCTTCTTTATTTCATTTAAGTGGTGATTTGAATACGGGTTTTGCTCTGTGCCAACCACTTCTAACTAGCGTAAATGCTGCGTTGGGTGCAAAAAACTTTAGTGTGTTTTTGGATCATAAGCAGTTGGGTAGTGTATAGCGTTCAAATGTGGATTTTTATTTACTCGAAATGGTTATTTGATAATAAAATGAAGTTAAACTACTACTTATATTTTTAGTTGCGATCAAACCACAAATCATTGCTTCTTGTATCTGCTTTTTTTTTGGTTTTAAGAAGAGTCAAAACGGAAATATGATAGATATTTGACATTAATGAAAAGTACTATAAAAACTGCATCTTCGGGCAATACGGTTCCTTAAAATTTCCTGTAACCGCGTAAACCTCATAAATAAACCGCATTTCTATACAAACTTAAGTAAGTTTACGAGGTTTACATAGTTACGAGGCATTTCCGCATTTAGATGAATTACCCTATAAATACATATTTAACTATATCAAATCATTGACAACTCTCAGGTGGTTCTTTGCGCGTAATTCTCCTGCACAAACCATATAAATACAGTTGGAATCATCACTGAGCAGTGCACCGAATTCAGAGCGGATTTGCATTTGATGTTTGTCAAATTCGAAAAGGCTTTCGATAGTATGTTTGTACGCGCATAACTCGAAAACCACTGCATTTAATTTAATGCATTGCTAAAGCTCCAACTAAAAATATAGCTGAAAAAATAATCAGAGAGTTGCCACCTGTTTGAAAATTGCAGTTTAAGCAAATTGATAAGACAAAGTAAATATCGCAGTATGGCTGTCAAAAGAAAGAGGTTTACGAAGGCTCACAGCCAAAAGATTTTTGTAGAAGGTTGCCACCTGTTTTAAAATTTTAATTTGATTTTATTGATAAGATAAATCAAATATTGCAATATGGGTATCAAACTAAAGAGATTTGGGAAAGTTTACTGCTATAAATATTTTTGAGAAGGGTTGCCACCTGTTAAACAAATTTTATTCAATTACATATTTAGTTGATAAAATAAATGAACTATTACAATATGGGTATCAAAGTAAAGAGGTTTAAGAACGTTTACTGTCGAAAATATTTGTGTGTTTGTATTTCAGTTAAATTGATAAGATATGGTAAATGCTGAGCTAATACACCTTCGAATCGAGAATCAAGTTATAAGATTATAAATCAAATTTCCAGGATTAAATACCTTTGAAAATGTGTTAACTAACACCCACAATCGTAAAAAATAAAATATTTTTTATAAATCGAAAATAAAAGTTTTGCGAGGGAGAAATACTTTGAGGGCGCAATTAAGTAGGCCGGGATTTGCTACTATTAAATAAAATTACCACTTCAAATTTCATCAAATCTTTAACAAAAAAGGGCTTCTTAGATCCATACACTTTCCGGAATTCGCATTAGATACCACATAGCCGACTATTCACTTGTGTGCCTACACTAAAAAAAAAATCATACAACTCCATCAAACTTTGCGCCAATTCTTACACCAAATGCTATCCGCTGCTCAATTGCTTTGCATTTGAATGGCAAGAAGACAAATATGATTATGAATGCTCAAATGAACTTCGGGCCTGCTTGGAAGAGCCTATCTACATAGTACACTTAGAGGGAATTCGTTAGCTGCTTGCATTGTAGATTGCTAGCCGCACACTTGCAACTTGCTGCTTACCACTCTCCACCAAGCTCTCGGCCGCCCTGAACTTGACCAAAGCAAAAGAATGTCTGCCTCAATTTGTACGAAAAATATTTATTCGCCTTAATAGACATCAACACGTCTGTAAAAGATATTTTTTATTTTCGAAACTCCTTGCTTCCCTTTGAAAGGTATTCACAAGGTTTGTTTTTATTGTTTTTTTTTCTCTTCTTCGAGTGGTGCTCCCTCACCGTGAGGCAAGTAAGTGAAACGCCCATTTATTTCAGCATATCGACGCGCCCCAAAGGCTTTTGGCACACACGCACACACACAATTGCGTTGGTTAGTAGCTGCGTGCGGAAGCAGAGCAGTGAAGAAGAAGTCGCATGTAGCAGCGTAGCAGTGCAGCAAAATATAGTGGCAGCCAGTTTGTGGAAGCCAGAGGTAGACACTTTTTAGATGAATCAAAATAGCGCAGGCGCAGCTTGAAACTTTTGCGCAAGCGCACAACCAACAGTTGCTGAGGGCTGCCCCAGCGGCAATGGAGTATCGCGCGTATATGCCGCAAGTCGCACGCGTACGTGCTGCCGCTGATCGTGGGATATTCTTTTTTGTTGTCGTTCCATACAAGTGTACATACATACATACATGAATACATACATACATTCATATGGGTAAATTCTAAATATACTCGTTCTTACCTTCATGCCACAATTCTTTTACCATTTTGCCGGCATAGTTATTTGTGCATTTTATGTACATACATACATACATATATGGGCTCATTCGTTGCCACATTCGGCATCACAGGTGATAACTAAAGGCTCTGATGCTAATGTGATTACAGCCTTTAAGTTTATAAACATCGGTTGAGCATCAACAACTTTGCTGCCTGTTTGCCTGACAGCCGCCTGCATTGATTCTCCACAACTGATTTCGCATTGCGACCGACAGCGGCGCATTGCTTTTTGTGCTTTTTCCCCTTCCTCACTGCCCATGTCTTTTGTGCGTATCTGATTTTTGTTTTATTTCATAATTATTTTTGGTTCTGCCCAGCTGTCCTAAGCGGTGAAGATCAAGCGGATATATTGGTCACTTCGACAACGTTTTGGGGCACTCAGCCAATCTGCCTAAATATGTATGAGTTTGTACCTCCTCACATTTATTTTTTGCATTTTTTTCAATATACTTCTTTTTGGGGAATTTCTGTATTCACGCAAAATGGTGTCGAAATGTTTAATTGATGGAGAGAATTTATTGCTACCTTGGATGTGTTTATTTGAAATTGCTACGTATATTGGCGTGCCACATACGGAAGTTGATTGGTAGTGATCACAAATAGTAAATGATTATAATTATTTAGTTGAGGCGCGGGAAGGTCGTTTCTGGATACCTACATAAATATTGTTGCTTTTCTTTGTATAAATAGCTGGATGGAATAATGAATTTGAGTAGACCAGGAGAGAAAGACTTATTTATGAAACACTCACGCTGTCACGATGACTAGGCTTTTTGGCCAAAATATGCGCGTAACAAAATCCCGACAAAAGCTCTTTATACTCTACCATTTATTAACTTCCCAAGTCTTGATACATATTACAGGATACAGGGCAATTCTGGCCAAGATAGTTGCGAGTCTTTTGTAAGGCAATTGAAAGACGGCAGGCAAGTTAGTATGAAATATCTTATTAATTCTGACAATAAAGTCTTACAGAAATTGGTTCCCTTGTAAACTTTCATTGTGAAAAGTTCTTTTGACAGAAAGCATTTGTATACCAATTTGCTCGCGCTGTTCTAACAAAATCAGTGGACCACTGGCGTACCATTCGAGAGTTCTGAAGTTCGAATACTCGGATAGCGGACTTTGTTTTTACCTTTTTTTTATATAATTTTATAGTAATTTTATTTTTTTTTGCTTTAAGAAAAATATGCATCTTTTATGTAGCTACTTTTCTTTTAATTTTTAGATTTTATTGTTTAAAAAGAAAAAATGTTCTAATTTGATTAATTTTTGGAAACCTATTTATTTTTTCTCTTGTTTTAAATTTTCTTATTTATTTTTTCTTTTATTGCTTTAAAAGTATATAAAAATCATTTAATAATTTGTTTTCTTTTTTTATTATATTTTCTGATGTGTTTGTTTTAGTGATTTTTTTGTAATTTAATTTATTTTTTAGAAAGTAGTTTAATTTTTTCTTAATTTAAATTTATGTCTTTTGTTTTTGTTATTTTATGGCCTTATAACAATTATATTAAACAATTTTTATGAGCTTGAGGCCGTTGTTAGTGAAAACTTATTGTGGAAAAGCATCAATAATTTGAAAAAATGGTAGAAGTGATAGCTATTTCGGAAATCACCACATTTCCTCGTCAGACTTCTTTCAGTAGGATTCGAACCGACGATCACCGCTGACTCAGCGAGTTGCCTACGCACTGTGCTAAGTTTGCCTTGTTAATACTTGTTGCTTATTTCCACTATTTCACTTTGCTAAGCCAACTACAATCAAGCGCAGCTATTCCGCTGCAATTCACTTGATCATGTGGTTGTTGGTTTTGTTGGTTTTTGTTAATATTTCTATTATTAGAATGTTTTAAACTTTAAGGTGTGCTCGTCCTTGAGTTATTTGTTTATGGCCTTATAAAAATTATAGTCAACAATTTTTATGAGCTTGAGTCAGTGGTGATCGTCGGTTCGAATCGTACTAAAAGAAGTCTGACGAGGTAATGTGGTGATTTCCGAAATAGCTATCACTTCTACCATTTTTTCAAATTATTGTTGCTTTTCCACAATAAGTTTTCACTAACAACGGCCTCAAGCTCATAAAAATTGTTGAATATATTTATTTCTTTTAATTTTTAGATTGTATTGTTTTAAAAGTATAATTTTTTTTAAATCAATTTATTTTTTAGAAACTTATATTTTTTTGATGTTTTATTTTATTTTTTTTTGTTTTTATTTTTGCTTAAATTTTATTTTGTTTTATTATTTACAAAAGAAAATTTTTTTTATTTCTTTTAATTCTTATTAACATATTTAATTTTTATCTTGAAATTATCCTTCTTTTTAAAGTTTTTTGATTTTATTAATTTTCATTATCTTGTTTAATTTATTTTGTTTTATGAATTAATTTAATTTTTTTATTTATAATTAAATTTTCTACTTTTAACGTTTTATTTTTTTTAATTTCAAATTTTAATAACCTTATATTATTATTTTTATTATTTAATTTATTTATTTTTATTTAATTTTCTTACATTTTTGTATTCATTTTTGATTTTTTAAGAACCTTATATTTATTATTTTTAATTTTTGTATCAATTTATTTTTATTTAATTTTCTTCAAAATTATTTTTTTACTTTTTTTATTTTATCTCATCTAATGATTCCACGACCTACATAGGGTGTTGCGCAGTTGCTAGACATTAAATATTTGCAACTTAGTTACCAGATAGAGCTCACTTGAGTCCAATGTTTTCGATGGAATTATTACTTTTAAAGTGTGTTTGCATTGCTCAACTTTGCGTTCAACATTTGCGTTCAACTCAGCGCAGGGTTGCACGAAAAAAAAGTTGATTGGCTAAAAATATCAAAATATGAAAAAATATCAAAATATTCGCCATAAAAAGGTGTTTGCATTGTTCAACTTGGCATTCAACTTTTGGTTGAAAGGCCTTTCAACTACTCGCTTTCAACAAAGTTGGTTGCTAGCCAACATTTAGCCATACGACTATTTTTCGTGCAACCTTGCGTTGGGTTGAACGCAACGTTGAACAATGCAAACACTGCTTTACAGATTTTCCGGTCGAATCTGCTGGTCAGAGATTTACGTCACTGGGCATTTGTACATATGTATGTAAATACTTACATGCAAGTATGTTTACATCCGACCCTGGATGAGCCCAGTGCAAGTTATAGTTATACTATTAATCGCTAGAGGCCGCAGTCTTGCTCTATTTGTGCACACAACCTCAAACGGCAACTAATTTGTCAGCACTGAACCAGAGCTGAGTTTGGTATGTTTGAAAGTTGAGCGCTAGGTGTCACCATAATCACATTTAGTGGCCGTAGTTTTTGTCAGTCTAGCCAATTTTCAGCGTTTACGTAATTACGTAGTTTACATTTTCTGGTGTAGCTGTCCCAATCTCGGCATATACATACACCCTACTTCACTTGAGTAGGTACATTATTTTTCTTATTTCTGTATAGAAACTTTTCTTATTAGACGAGCTTGCCGACGAGGAGTGTATCAGCGCTTGCTTAGTGGAGATATTTCGAAGCACAACGATTTATGGAGAATTGAAAGGTGCATGGGGAAAGTTAGTAGGAAACGTCTCTAGTGACCTATGTCCTTTCCTCGCTTTGCTTAACAGTTTGAACTTTAGCAACAAAACGTGAAGCATAGAAGGTATGCTACTGATCGCCAAAGCGCGCAAAATTTGATAGCTACTCATGGTTTTGCTTTCCTCGCATTCTATTTAGCAAGACTTATCTAAAATCCTGTATTGAACTTATCTAGCAATGCGAAGTTCTGAAGCAAAGTTTTACAAAACTACCTCTCGGTTTTCCTAAATGGCATTTTTTTATACACGAATCTCATGCGTTAGGCGATACTGCGACCTAGCGCCTCCTACGAATCGATTTCTGGAGATTATGGCAAACATTTTAATTCTACCGATCCGGTCCCCGATTGAAACCAGTGTGGAATCCTCCCTGGCTAACCCATTCGCAGCCACGTTTCCGATAATGTTATGATGACCTGCGACCCAAATCAAATCTACTTCGAACTGACTACTAATTCTATTCAAAAGTATTCTGCTCAGCTTCGACTTTGCTGTAGAGAAAGTGAGAGCCATTCTGGCCAGTCGCCTTTATTGTGGCGCAAATTATGACACTTAAAAAGCCGACATCTTTCAGCGATTGAAAGTACTTTTGCTTGGAAACTTCTTACAAATTTAGGACGATGGAGTGATCTTCCTACTGCCAAGGATTCAGAAAAAACGCCAGATCCAGCTCCGTGTTCCTTAATGGGTTCATCGACGAGATTATGTTTACAGGCAGAGCTAACAAATTTCTTTTCCAGTGGGTTCTACATGGAAGAAGGGCTCTAGAGTGCCTGTAGAATTATTTTTTAGGTCGCGCATAATCGGTGTCCTTGCCTATATTGGATGGGCATCAATAAACTACACTGCTCATTCCCAATCGTTCTTTTCTTTCGTCTACCCGTATACCCAGTTCTCTTAGGGCCGTTTTCTCAAGTAAGTTTTAAGATTTATATGTTACATCGTT
>NW_016172888.1:0-12543 GCF_001687245.7 Rhagoletis zephyria
TGATCTGATGTCCTTCACATAAAAGATCTGATGACCATAACAAAAAAATTATATATTAAAAAAAAATAACTGAAACCATTTTTTTCGTTATTTTATGGGACACGATTTTATCATGTGACTGTCTTCGCAGTAGCGCATCCTGTTAACCCAGATTTCCAAGACCTTGGTAACGGTTTCTGGCTCTATCTCAAGGGCCAGAATCGTTAATAGATTGTTCGAATAATATCGGGCCTTCACGACATGGCTCAAAAAAGAGTATGGGCGTGAAATCGCGACCCACTTGACTTCGCCGAGACGGCTGATAATACAATTACCGAATTTGGTGCTCAAAATAAAAATCGAATAGATGGCAACCCTAAAAATATATTTTCAAACTAAAGTTTTATTAAAAATTTCTTTCGCACCTCATATTTTAATATTTCACTAAAATTATGTATAAGCTAAATAAATTAGGCTTTTCAAACAGGTGGCAACCCTCTGCGAAGTATTTTCCAAATTACATCTTTTTAAACCTCTTCGGCCTGATACTTTGATACAAAATTGAATTGACTGACGAATTAGATTGAATTTAATTTTTTTATCGCCTGGCAACTCTCCTAAATAAAGTTCAGATATAAATCCTTCTCAAACCCATAAACGATTGAATCACATTTTTTATTAATTTCTTTAACTTTTTTTTTAATTCAAAAATTTCAACAGCTAAACAAAACAAAAGCCACTCGGCACCTAGCAGGAATACCCAATGAGAAAAGACAGGTCAGGTCTTTATCCTCTCTGACAGTCAAGCAGCCCTGAACGCTCTAGACTCATGCGTAGACAACATAAGGTCTCAAGCTGAATGACGCAGATATCTAAACAGGTTGGCCCAGCATTATAGAATACAACTCATGTGGGTGCATGGACGCCAAGATATTGAGGGCTACTGCAAAGATGATGAACTGAGAAGTAATGGTACGACCGCCCCCGTCCTTCTGGGGTAGGACTTGGTAGGTATACCAGAACATAGTGGAGCGGCGAGCAAAGAGCATTGAGCAAAGCCTCGATTTCAAACGCATATGTTTCAATGGGAAAGCGCATAGTGAAGAGCAAGGCGTACATACACGTTTGTAATTGAAGCTCTGCTCGATGCTAGCTCTTCGCTTTGCTCGCCGCTCCACTATGTTTTGACCCTAAGGCGCTCAATTACGGTTATGGCTATGCTTGTATTGCTGAAGAAAAAAAGTGCACAGGGCGTATGAGTAATCTCAAATTCTATTAAATGGTATTTCATGCCCAACAGCTTTATCATTTCCTACAAAAAAAAATAAAAAATAAAGAAAAAACCAAACCGCAATGTACAACAATTCAGTTTTTTTTTGTTTCAACGCTCACGTGAGATCCTACTTAATCCACGTAATTACAATTACACTCTCATTTACATGCTTTTGCTGTGACACATTTGCACCGCATAAAATGCCACGCAAACGCAGTGATGCGTAACAGCATGCATGGCTAATGTGATGCATGTTGAATGCATGTTCATACAAAAACACGCTCCCATACATACATACATACATACATAGTACATACAACATTCGCACAAATGCGTACATCGCAACGTAAATCATTTGCGATAAGCGCCAGAGCTCAACAAATTACGTTGAAGGACAGTTTTTAATCGCATCAGCGGTTGCAGCGTGTGTCCAACGTTTGTGTATTTGTGTATTTGTGATTTTTACATTACACACAATCTAACTGTATAAGTGAATGTATGTAAATTCACACATCAATTATAGCGCGCACTGTTTTCATACTTATTGGTTTTTGTTGACGCTGTTGTTGTTGATGATATTGTGGTTTTTGTTGTTGTATGCTGTCATTATAGCCGTTGCTTATTTGTTTGCGTCCATTAATTTTATTAATATCTTAAAGCAATAATTTACAAATTGCCATTGTATGCATATTAACAATATTCGCTATGATTTCCAATTGAACTGCAGGCCAATGCAATCGCATACTTGTACACTTTTTTGCATGCTTTTCAATATTCGCTTATTTCAGCATACTTATCGGTATCTTACTGGACTTTTTCATATGTTTTGCAAGCATGACGAACCAATTGGCTGTACGTGTGCAAACACATTTGTGTCAACCTCTGAAAATAGGCGAATTGCAAGATTTTATCATGAAAAGAAAATTATAGTTATTATAATATTTTCTTTTTCCTTTGCTGTCAACTGAATGTAAATATTCGTTTGCGTATGTGCAATTGTTACCGAAGGGTAGCTAGCTGGCACTTTTACTCTGTGTGATTGCATTTAATATGCAGCTATTGAGGCGTAACGAATGCGAAATTCATTTTTTAACCTGCAGCCACTGATTTGTGGCGGCATATAAATTGGATAATAAATGCAGCTAGTAAATATGGAATATTTTGCAGTACCATTTCTAAATACATACTACGTGATGGCAGCCATAGCCAATAAGTTGTAAAACTGAAGAAAATATAAAACAAAAATTAGGCGCACGCCTTTGCCAGGAAGCAATTTTGGTGCTTAGAAAAAAGTAATTGTATAATTCTTATACAAAATTTCAGATTTATTGCTTCTTATGGAGCTATTTACCCAAAAGCAGTTGAAGTATTTATTCAGATATCTAAGCAGCGATAAAGGCAATGGCTTCATTGATAGCTCGCTCAAAGCTTATCTAGGCATCAACTCAGAGAGGAAAGGATTGACCTATAGTCCTTGGCAGTTAAACTGGCAAGGCAAGCCTCCTTTGAGAGCTATTCCCCACGGATGCCAACGTTGGTTATTTCCAACCCAAGTTGGTTGTTTTTTTTTAAATAATTTTTATCGAAACCTAGTTTCTGAAAGATCTGTTGACTGTCTGTTGGCTGCTCATTAGGTTGGTCCAACAATGCACGTGAAAAAGAAAGGTCGGAATATTAATGCTCCCCCCGTAGGATTGTTCTATATCGAAAAAAGCGTACTTCTATTTTGGTTTTTTTCGGAATAAAAAAATATTTAGAGGTCGCTCAAAGCACTCGTAAGTTTTCCATGTGTTTTATATGAAGAAAAAACAGTTTTTCGTAGAAATGGTGTAGGATTTTTCGATAAGTTTCAGTAATTATAACCAATTGTTTGCGCTTTGAGTGACCTCTAAATATTTTTTGATTTCAAAATAAAAAGCCGAGGTATGTGTTTCTGTTATAGAAACCTAGGGGTGAGAGCATTAAAATTTCGACTTTTCTTTTTTTAGTCCACCCACCTTGCCCTTTCATAGATGGGTAAGAACACTGAACCAAAAATCCATCTCTGAATCGAAGAAAAACTTTCCTTACTTTAAGGTCGAAAATTCTTCAGAATGAGTAAAAAATTCTCCCGAATGCGTAATTTTTCTTTGGAATGTGTAAAGACGTACACGAAAATATGGAACCGTGGATGTAATCTATAATTTTGAAAAAATGTTGGGCATGAAAAGAGGATAAAACTTCTTTAGTGCTGTTTCGTTCCCATTTTTCTTCATTTTGATTGCTTTCTTCAATTAAGAGAAGTGTTTTTTTTTGGGTGAAGTAAGCGGAGCGAATGCTGAGCGAGCACCTTACTAAGGAAATTTTTCCAATTTCTTTGGGCTCGCTTACTAGGAGGCGGTTAAGGTAATGATAATTATAATTATTAGGACTTTTTATTACCAACTGGCTTAAGCATACAATTAGATCCAAAGCGAATATTTGTAACTTTTAGAAAATCTTTCCCAGCAATCGGCAGTGCCCTCTATGTAAAAATGAGATCCAATAAAAATACCAAAGATGCTTTGGAAAGTTTCCTAACCAACCACTGACGACCATGACAAAGAGATTAAGGACTATGATTTACGGATATACACCTGGCATGCGTGGACCTTCTATAGGAAAGGTGCCTCTTTCCAAATACTGAATGTAATATTGGAATACCAGGCGTGTGGTATTTGTAGTTGGACGGACACTTCGAAAACTTGTCCTACTCTCGGAAATTTCAGCCTTTATGGCACCTCCTCAAACAATCTGGAGAGTCTGATCGACTGCGCAGTGGCATGGAACATGGTAGTTAAACCACGAAACATCCACAAAGCCACTTAGATGTCCTCCGACGCATAGACGAAAAACCAAATTGATCATATGGTCATAGACGGAAGGTATGCTTCGAGAGTTTTCAAACATCTAAAAAAAAATCCGCATGCGAATCTGCGAAATGAAGAACATGCATCTATGGAGCGGTAAGAGGAAGAAAACAAAAGTTATGTGAGTGCAAAGAACTTCAGATGCTGACAGGCAGGAATGCGGGAAAATAAGATAGCAGTCAAATGGTTTTAATACCGGGAACCTCTAAATACGAAGACGTCCAGATTGCACTTTGAATAGCTACATCGGTGCCGCGTCTACGTCCAGCGATGAAGCTGATATACCTACACTCGTCCAAATGGATGGTAGATAAGCAATAATGCGGCTTAAAACAAAACAAAGTCCCTGCAGCCAATGAAATACCGACTGAGCTATTCAAAGTAGGCGGCAAGGAGCTGGTAGGGCGTATCTCGGCTGTTAAGCGAACTTTTGGGTCTGATAAATACACGCCAGAAGATTGGAATCTCAGAGTACGAGTATTTTTTACAATTCACAAGAAGGGAGGTCCTGCTTTTTGTGTCAACTGCCGCGGTAGAAGCCCTCTTGGTATTGTAAATAAGGTCAACCGGCAAACCGATTGAACCTTCTTAATGCGTCATAAAACCTCGTAAGTCTACCACATAAAGTTAAAATTTAAAAATTAATTCATGAAATTGGAAATGAATGGAAAAGTAACAATAAAAAACTTTTTTAGCAAAACCGATAAAGGGTCCTCTTATTAAAAAAAAAAAAAAACCTGGGTCGCCACCCTGAAGACATAAAGGAAAATTTAGGTAAGAGCGCAGCATGCGCTCTCAATAGTCTTGCTACGGTTACGGTTTGGAGTAACTTTAGCTAATCTAAAGCCCACATTTTCATTAAGCGAGAACCTGAATACCATATATTTTTGTACAAACGCATAAAAAGGGGCAAACACATTTCAATTATGCGAGTAGTGTTTCTAATGAAATGAAATTTGCTTATTCGATTCCGCTTAATAGATTTTTCTTTCTTACTAACACACTTTCCCAGGTTGGCGATTTAAAGCGTCTTTTTTTGAAGTTGGTGGTCGCAAATATTTTTTTGTTTTTAGGGACCAGTCACTTCAAGTTGAAAAATAAACTAAAACCAGCACACCTGAGAAACCTGAAAATAACTTTTCTATATACAACCAAGACTATCCGAAGGATATGGTTTCACCGACTTCTGAAAGTAAAATTTCTTAATAAGAAGTAGCAGAACTCAAAAATAAGCGTTTTGACAAAAGTAAAATTATTGAAAATAACGTAAATTAATTTACAGAGGTTTCACATTTTTTGAGAGTTTATAGTAGTAGTCGCATTTGATTTACTATTTTAAATGTTTTAAAATAATATTATTGAGCCGTAAATATGTCAGAGTAAAAAATGATCTTGTCTGAAAAAAAACTCAAAATGGAAGTGAAATTTAATACTTAAAAAAGTATGTATAGTTTAAATTGAAAATCATCAAGTCTCGCTTTTTTTTTTGCATAGAGTTTTTTCCATTGCACTATGGGTAAAACTACACCATTTTTAGCTAAAATTTACACTTTAATTTTGTAAGGCAACTCTATTAATAAGTTTGGATGTAATATAGACACATGGGGCATGACATACGAATAAAAGTTGTCATTTAACTAATTTGCATGCTAACACTATCATGTCTGCACATACAGCCTTTTGTGCTTGCAGCAAAAACTTGATTGAACCAGCAGAGTTCCGGTCGCGGCAGCGAGATTAGTTCTCAAAGGCGCGGCCCTAATTTTCGCAAAGGTTGAAATACGATGGAGGATCTGATGAACTCGTTACTTATTAGTCTCTTCGCATCCAGTCATAACAAGTTTGTGCAAAACCTCGTCAAATAACTCCACCAAAGCACTTTTTTTTGGCAGGGAAGCATAGAATCTCCTTTTGGATTATCCAGAAGAATCAGAAAAATCCAAGTCGGATTCGGAGAGCTGACTGCATGTACTTTTTTTCAAAACATAATCAATACTTATAAACATCAAAAATAAAGTAAAATAAAAAAATAAAAAGAAGTTATTTAATTTAGTTCCTTTTATTTGCATTTGCTTTTATGAGTAATTACTTTCGTTATGCGCGCTACCGAAACTCGTTAACTACAGCCCCGAGCCAATGCTCCATATTTCGCTCCAATGATTGTGGGCTTGAACAATTTTGATATCGTCACTTTTTTGATCATATTAATCTTTTAGCCTTCAGTAGGCTTAATTTTTTAATCTGTTTGAGGTTTCAGCTAACAAACGTTGGAACTTTACCCATAGTGTAATGGTAAAACATCACATAAAGAATAATTTAGAAATCAATAAAATAATTTTGACTGTTGCACAAAAGTAAATATTAATAATTTTAACAAAAACAAACATTGAAAAATGTTTCCAATTAACCAAAGCTGGCTATCCTGTGCCATGGATACGCTACATAAAGAGCTTTAATTAGTCATAATACTATTTCCGTCACAAAATGCAAATTTAATTTTCATTACTTATTGAAAATTTTCATTACTGAATATTTTTCTTTTTCACTTCACTTAATTGCTTTTTGCTAACATTTATTTATTTCAAATTTCATTACCACTAAGCTGTATTTTATTGTTCTATGTCAATTTTTCATACTAAGCAATAACAAATTAAAAATCATCAATAAATATGTCGATTAGGATGAAAAATTAATCATGTTTTTTGCAAAGATCTAATAGCATGAGCATACATACATATATACTACTTAATTGACAGCAATAAAATGTGTTCATACAATTGTACATATTGTATGTATGGATTTCCACAGCTAATTATTCCTCTTGGTAGCTAATTTCTAACGATTATTAATTTTTGTAAATTCTTTGACAAATTTACCCAATTTATTGACGTTTATTTTGTCCAGCCGAAATCAAGCCGCGAGCAGCTTTGCCAACTCATGCGTCAGCAATCAGCATTGCTAATATTTGTAAATCGCTTAACCGTTAGAGTGTAAACAAAAGCGGCAAATGTGTGCGAGTGCACACGTGCAAGTATACATATTTATGTATATACACGTACATATGTGTGTGTGTGTGTGTGTGTGTGAAAATCCAACTGGTCACGCAGCAGCTAATTGTCAAATGCACCACAAATGTCAACTGGCGTGAATTAGTTTAACGAAAATGATAAGTGCATAAAAATGACAACATAAAGTCCACACACACATACAAACACACACACCTGCAGTGGCAGAGTAATGCAGCGCCTATAAATATGTGTTAATTATTGTGGGACGCAATTGACTGGCAAAACAAAAATAAATTGAATAAAATGCAAAACCACAATTTGTCAACGAATATATACTATATGTATGCACACACACACACACATTCTGCTCATCGAGCATATAGCTGTGTTGAAAAAGAAAATTTTGTAAAATACCAATAACTATTATAATCCATGTAATTGAAATTAATTATATGCGCTCACCTACACAAATACATCTCACTTGTAATGTGCTATGTAATGTTCCAGTTGATTTTGTTATTTTCATTCACATCCATATCTACTTATTCTTGTTGTTATTCTCTATTAGTTTTGTTGCTTTTATTGCTTTCGGCCTAATTTAATTAAAGCATACACATTAGCTTCGGCCTTAATTGGGCTGTTGATTGATTGAATTGCATATGCGCATACATACATAATTATGTATACATATGTATGTAGTTAGTTGTGTATGCATGCTTTCACTCGCGCTATCAATATAACGGCGCTTGTGCGTGGGCGCTAGCTGCATACCTGCTTTGCATATTAATTATGCTTAATGCTACGCAATGCTCAGCCATTTTCCAAAAATATAGAGTGTAGAGCGTTTTGTAAAAAGGCAAATTGAAATTAATTAGCCGCGAAATGCAGAATGGAATATTATTGCAGTAATTAAACAAAGTTACTCATACGACATGTTACCCGATTTCGTTTACGCCCACTAAAAGGGATATGTTTAGGGTGACCATATTTCGGTAAGGGAGCTTTAAAGAAACCGTACTACATATTAAAAAGGGTACGGGCAAAAGATGAGCCATACAGACACATATAGCGCAACAGCTGTAAATATCTGACATAAAGTTTATTATTTTCTTCGGGCTCACAGTATGGTGACAGAGGCTGAACAAAAGCAAGTTTAAAAGTAAAATGAAGAGCAAAGCTTCTGAAGCTCTCTCGGTGCTTCTTGCAATAAGTTCCGGTTTGCTCAAATGATTCTATGCAAAAATCTAGATACTATGGGCTGTTTCGTCCTCAGAATGGCTCAGATCTGTTTGCATTGAACAAAACAACTACAGGTTTTACATACGAACATATCGGCGGTTCGAAAACGCCCTACTTCTGATTTTGGTTGAACAAAGCCCTATCTCAACTGAAAATTTGTTTATGGAGAACGTGGGGTCTGCCCCTCATATAACGTCTAGGGCATCGAGCACTTTCTCTGCCCTTTTCCTACCCTTGTCCGTAATCTAAAACATATCTCTTACGATTTCCCAGCGGACTAAGAAAGTTTGAGTATTTACAACCTTCTCTCCTAAGAATGGCAAGCAAGGTGGACCTTTAAAACTGGAAATTAGATGTGGTAGACCCCCAAGGCAGAACCCCAGAGCCTTACCTTAATCCTATGCTGACTGTTTTTCGTCATAGTTTATATAATACGTATCCGTGGCATTTTATTAAAACAACTTACGTGATTCTAGAAGGTTTGACTTAGAGTAAAAAAAAAATTATTTTCCCTTGAAAATTGTTTATATTTTTTTAAGCTTATATTAAAAAGGCATCGTAAACTACATCTGTGGCTAACTAATCCTTAAATATTTCTTTTTGGAAGCCCAATGAAATATTGCTTTAAAGCGGAAATGGCGTACCTCGATATAAGTTGCTTTAATAAAATGCCACAGATATGTATATGTGACCTGGTCTACGAAAAGCGAGCTTACGTGCGAAAACTAGTTTTCTGTGAAAAAGCTGTTAAAAGTAAGCAACTCGTTTCGTCAGTTTCTCATTATCTCGTTAATTGTTCGCCGCGCCGGACGTCCAGTAAGTGTTGTTGTTGGTCCAGTAAGTGTTGTTGTTGGTCCAGTAAGTGTTGCTGTTGGTCGGAATATTATTATAGTTCATCGTGTAAGTTGCTAGTGTGGAACATTTAAAAAAGTAACACTGAAGAAGTGACGTTTACTGTTTCTGTTTCTACATTTTTAGTACACTTCTAAGCAAGTTAGGATTTTCTGCTTTTCACCACGTGAAAAAGCATCTCATCTTCCATCCGATACAACCAAAAAGTGAAAATTGATTTTTTGACACCTAAGCCCCCTTTCCGTAGACCAGGTCACATATATAAATATGTAAACCCACCAACCAATTTTAGTTACTTTTGATTTTCCTATATCTATTTGTTTGCTGAGCCATGAGGTCGAGCAGAAACAGCCTCTGGTCACATGCAATGATTCACTGTGGCTTTTCAGGTGGCACAATTATAATTTCTTACGAAATAGGGGGTAAAAGTTGAGTCTTTTGTTTAGTGAAAAGTGATGTTACTTAAATATCTATACATACATATGTTTGTATAATAAAATTGTTATATGCCGATGTCTGTAGATTATATATATTAAAGAAAAATTAATATGGGCAGTCTTTATTAGACTAATAGAAGCCAAATGAACAATTTTTCGAATTTTTGCCTGTCTGTATGTTTGTACGCGCATCACTAGAAAACTTATGCATTGAATTGAATTCAGTTTTCACCGATGTATCGCTAGATGTCTAACTTACAATATAGCACAAAAAAAAATTAGACAGTTGCCACCTGTTTGAAAATTGCAGTTCAAGTAAATTAATAAGATAAAGTAAATATTGCAATTGTTGTCAAAAATTGCTGTCAAAAGAAAGAGGTTTGAGAAGGCTTACAACCGAAAAAATTCTTGTAGAAATTGCCACATGTTTGAAAATTTTAACTTGATTTAACTGATAAGTTAAATTTATTGCAGTATGGGTATCAAACTGAAGAGATTTAACAAACTTTACTGCCGTAAATATTTTTGGGAAGGGTTGCCACCTGTTTGAAATATTTAATTTAATTTAATTGATAAAATAAATGAAATATTACAATACGGTTATCAAAGAACAAAAAAAAACACTTTTAAATCACAGTTCAGCACGTATTAGCCAGTTTTAAAATAAAATAAATAAAAATTTATTTTGCCTAAAATAATAAGTTAGTTGAAAAAATTAATGTAGAACATGAAATAATAATGCAGTCTATAGTATTTTTGTATCATCTTCCTTTATAAATACAAACAGTATTTTCCCAGACGAACTCTTAATGATCAGAGGTACGACTGTGAAAGTATTTACTTAAGTGATTTGATCTTAGCCATAAAAACGCCGAGCCCATTCCTTGGTTTTCTGTTCAAAAACGTAGAAGCGAAAGCGCATTTAGTTATGTCCGGTTAGATATCAGTTGAGTAAACTGAATTTGGCTTTAAGCAAAGATGTCTCTCCCTTCTAGCGAACGGATAAACAAGTGCCTGGCTTGTCTTAAGACTCTCTACCGCTCCTTGTACTCACTGCGTTTTGAGTTTACTTATTAAGTAATTTTATGTAGGTCTATTCTATGTAGGTATTCTATGTAGGTTTTATGTAGAAGAAGACCAACCGAGTCTGCAAAATGGTTTCGGTTCCGCAATGACAGACTAACTATAAATGCGCCTTTCGGATCCTTTTCGAGGTTCATTCTTGTGGCATCTCAAACTGTCGAAATTTGTCTGATATAGCTCCTTGGCGCGTCAACAATTGTCGAAGATGCTACGTGCACCATCGCCACTTTGTATTTGTATTAGCAGCAGAGACCACAGCGGCATTGTAGAATTTCTTCAATTAAATCGCTTTGAATCAATATAAATACCTAAATACGAGTGATTTGCATACCTATGTACATACGTATGTTCATTTAATACTTATGGTATTTTCATTAAACTCTCCATGGTCACATTTTTACATTTATGACTTATTGCATATTTACTTTTTAATTGCCAATCATCCTTTGAAATGATTGGCTCGCAAACAAATGAAGCAAAATGCATCAAATTATATTTTTGTTGCTTTTACTTTTTTTCAAACGAATCATGTATTAAACATTTTTTGTTTTGCACGTTTATAATTAAAACTCAGCACCTACACAGTCAGCATTTAAATATAAAAATATGTGTACAAACAAGTGATGACATACATCATTTCAATTTTAATTACAATTTGACATTCTATTTAATACGTAAATACCAACTACGACATTGGTAGTAATACGTTTATATTTTTTATTGAAAAATTTAAAACAACGCACATTTATTAAGGCGTATGTAGATGGACTTGTTGAATAATTATGCGTATATATGTACATTAGACTGCATCACTCCCCATACAAAAAAAAAAAAAATTAAAAATCGCTACTGCGTTTTCATTGGAATAATAGAATCTATTATATTTTAAGACGCCCACCAAAATATTTCGGAAAAATATTAAGATTTACGTTTTTTTCAACTTTTTTCAAAGATTGGTATAACTGAACTAAACTCTTCCCATTTCTTCTCAACCTTTTTATTTTTTTGCTAATAAACTTATTCAAAGGATGAAAGAGATAGGTAGGATGAACGAGTGCCATTCCAAGTTGAATTAAGATGTGTTGGTATTTGAAAAAAAAAAATTGGGATACGAATGACTTTTTTTTGAACAGAAATGTAAACAGTTGAAAAATACCTTTCTACTGAGATCCCATAAGTCTAAATCAGAATAGTTTTGCCCCAGTTATTCAAGATTTTCGTAAATCAATCTTTGAAAAAAGTAAAAAAAAACAGCATCAAAAATCTCATTAATACGATACCGTGAAAAATTAAAAAAAAAAAATTTTGTTTAGATTCTTTAAGCTTAATCTGTTTTGTCATCTGAGCGGACTTTTTTCAAAAAGTTCTTTAAGAAACTCTTTTTATTCATAAAAAAACTACATTTTTGGTGGCATTTTCAAATCGGTCCAGCTCGCTTCAATCTTAATATTTTTCTGAAATACTTATTTTAGTGGACGTCATAAAATATAATAAATTTTGGAATCCCGCCGGAAAAGCGGTGCGGTTTTCTGGTGATGCAGTCTAATGTACATAGATTATACGCGATATATTTGTGCATATTTTTGTGTTATCAATTATGTCACTCAAGTGTCTAGCAATTTGTTTCCATTAATATTTAAATTTTTTCCTTCTTATCCGTTGACAATTTCGCAGAATTTTCATTAAGTGCAAATTATTTTCACTTATTGAGTGTACTCTAGCATTTAACATGAAAGTAATTAATTAGAATGCTAACGCATATACCTCTTTTGTATGTACTATGT